>NC_135515.1:11987500-12155000 GCF_051989575.1 Stigmatopora nigra
AGAAGTCTGAAATCAGACTTCAGCTACTGCAGTATCTGGTCATGGGAGAAGGGGTAGTGCAATATGTTGGGAAGAAAGATTGTTTGTGACATTATGGGATGGAGTGATTGCTAGAAAAGTGCAAGACAGTGAAATGGTAGGCCAGAGATAGATGGGGACCCAGACTGTTCATATTCTTGGTTGCCCCTCAGCGACAAACAGTGGCCGGGAGACATCAATATTAAACACAGCAACAAGACTCACGCACACACCCGCACATGCATCTGCATACCAAACACAAGACATCAATATCTAGTATGAGCATTTATATGCTGAATATTTTCCAGACAATCATAAAGTGGCCTTCTAGAGATGATTGAAATCTGTTTTAGAGGTCGCCAGTGAAATTTAGGCTTGTACTTCGACTTCTATGTGGATTTATAGCTCTTTTTTTTTAGGTTTCGGAAATCTGTTTTGATATAGACATTTCTAGGAATATAAAATACATTCCTGTCTTTAAATGTGGTTGGGTGAGTAAATAAGTAAACTTTTTATTTTACTGCTGTGTGTTACAGGAAAAACAGAGTTGGCCAAACAAGTGGCACGTTACATGCACAAGGATGTCAAAAAGGTGATTTTACACACATGTAACATAATAGGTACAACTATTAATATAATCTAATGGGAACATTTGATCTCATTATGTTTTGTAGCTGTAATATCTGGTGAATGTACATGTCCAAACTTTTATTTTTCCCCCTAGGGCCATGTTGAGAAAAATTTAAAGATGCAAGGCCCAATTTTGACTATTCTAATCTATAGAATAATCTATGTTAGATTATTTTTGTTTGTTTATGTCTGTAATATAAAATACTAAAACGGGCCACAGTTTAGTTATAAATCAATAGGTGTAAATCAGTAGTATTTGAATAACAGCCATGTAGTCGGTAAGGAACCACACAAAGCAAGTTGTTCTGACTTTGAACGAATGCAATTACAGGGGTTCATCCGAATGGATATGTCCGAGTTCCAAGAAAAACATGAGGTGAGTTGCATTTTTCCTCTTTATGTCTATCTAAAAAAAAAATACCAAATAGATCAAATGAATCAATCAATCAAATATTTTCATGGATTTTCTCTTAAAACTAGCCAGTGAATTGAGGTTCAGTGTAAATCACCAAATTTGTGACAATATCATACGCTGTACATTTTTTGGGTACCAATACAATATTTACCAAAATTACAATTTGATTTGGTTCAATTTAAAGCTCTTTAATTGATCCAATACAACATTAAGTATTATGTACATATATAACACAATAAGCTCAATTTCACCTTCAGCTCTACATAATACAAAGAAATTTTAATGCAGGGAAGATTGCATTACTGTTCATTTTAGGTGGATCAATAACCAATTTTATGACGACATTGATTGTTTTGGAGATTTTTACGGTAATTAAAACTTTCCCGCACTTCAATTTGAATCAATTGAACGGCCTCCAATCGATTTAATAAAGTAAATAAAGAATTAAAAGTTTCGTTTCAACTAAAGAAATACAAAGCATATTTTATCTTCTTTGCAGTTCAGTTGCTCAAACATTTCATACATTTAAATGAAAACCATTTTTTAATAAGATATCATATCTAAAAGATGACTACTGATGGGCTTCTCCCATATCGATGGATTTGATTCGATCATTGCTCAACTTTTTAATGCAGCGATTCAGATTCATTGGTGTAAAGCACTAATTCGATGACGATACGATATCGAGTCTTTGGAAGACAAGGTAGTTTCCGATATAACAAAGTCTGGCGTGATTTGATTCGATGCACGGGTCCTAATTGACTTATCTTCTCACCTTAACAAAGATCTTTGGCGTTGTTGAAAGTAGAATTATGCCTGCTCCTGAATATCTGCTTATTAGTCTATAGGTGTCCTGCAATTGGCTGGCAACCATTCTGGGATGCTCTCCAGCACACTTTTTATACTGAACAGGATGAGCTATAGAAAATAAATAAATGGGTCACCTTCATTTGCTGACAAGAACTCATACCATTCATTCACCCACAGGTAGCAAAGTTCATTGGCTCGCCACCAGGATACGTTGGCCACGAGGAAGGAGGCCAGCTGACAAAGCTGCTAAGGGCGTGTCCTAACGCTGTTGTCCTCTTTGACGAAGTGGACAAGGCTCACCCCGACGTGCTAACCATAATGCTGCAACTCTTTGACGAGGTTCGTGCAAACGTTAGACCACGTTATTGTCACTTTTAACTTCAATAAGCTGTGTAATACAACAGCAAGTGATTTTAAAATGAGAGAAGACCATAGATTTTAAACCAATTGTCTATTTAAAACAGTGTTTCTTTTCTCTTGTGGCCCCCCAGGAATCAAAACGTTTTACCCGCCTCCTCTCCATTCTCTGCCGCGACTAAATTGTTTAATTTTTGTTTATAATTATTTTTGTCATGAAAATACGATGAATTGTTGCCAATATTCCGCATGTTTTCGCTGAGAAAAACACTCAACTGGCTTATTAGTATATTCTGTGTACAGTAATACCTTGACATACGAGTCCCGACATATGAAAAATTTGAGATACGCGGAAAATTCTGAGCAAATTTTTGCCTTCAGATATGAGACAAATTTGAGATACGAGCATAGCAGATGGTTTCCGATGCGGTCGTCATGGTGGCCGAGTATGCAAGAGGTTGGTTATGAGAACAACATCGCTCTTTAGAGACATTTATACGAGAAAGTTGCGACCAGAAAGACTGTGCCCATGTGGTTCTCAAAATCAGCCTCTTGCGTTGTCCACACAATCTGTCTCATATCGCAAGGTAATTATTTGCTCCAAATTTTACTCGTATCTCAAATTGCTCGTATGTCGGGAGACTTATGTCGAGGTATTACTGTACTGTGGCTGGTTCTTTGCCTCGTTTTGATGTTTCTCTTATTTTTATTCCCTCTTAAAACACCCAAATTCATCAAGGCCCATGAAAATCAAATAATGAATTATATATAAAAAAAAACTCATTTGGCGGGTTGGACTTTTTTATGATACTTACTACTTATGACACCAATGCAAGTTGTGGCCCATTGACTCTCACAGTTTCAAATTTTGGCTCTTTGTGTCTAACTTGTTCGCCACCCCTGCTCTATGCCTTTTTCTCCTCACTGTCAAAGCATTTTTCATGTTTTTTTTGCTGTGACGACCCCTGAAAGGAAAAGCCCAATGTCAGTCAGTAGGTAATGGTGACTCGCTGGATAATTCTGCTCTGTAATGTTTGTTTTTCTTCGATGTTGTAAACCGTTTGCGGACTATGGCTACTGCCATCCACTGAGTAAATATGCAATTAAACTTTATTCTAGTTTTTCTAAGTCAGAAGCTCACCTAAAAATGTTTTAGGTGGAATTACTACGGAATGGTACAAAAAGTGAATGAAGTGCCAAATAATTCCCTTTCTATATTAGGGCCGTAATTGTTATTTTTTTTTGGCTTGGTCATCATTTCATAACCCCGATAAGAAAATCTGGCGAGGGTTTTTTTGCACTCAGGGTCGTCTTACAGACGGCAAGGGGAAGACCATCGAGTGTAAAGACGCAATCTTCATTATGACGTCTAACGTTGCGAGTGACGAGATCGCACAGCATGGACTGCAACTCAGGCAGGAAGCGGAGGAAGTCACCCGCAGGAAGTTGTCAGATAATCTTGGTGAGAAAATTATCTCGGGATGTCCCCGATCTGATTTCATAAGCCTAAATCGGATCCGATTAGGTAATTTTCAGAGGATTCGAATCGGGCGATTGCTGCGAGCCCCCAGTGAAATAGTCTCTCGCCGTGAATCACAGTCAAAGTGCTAGTCTTCCCAGATGAAATGAATTTGACTACCATTTTTAGTAAAGGACTACAAGCAACAAAATAATCCAGACGTGGAAAGATATTCCATAAATTATTAAAAATATTTTTTTATGAATCAATACAAATTGCAGAACAAAAAATACATTGGAAATAATAAATTTGCACACGTCACTCCGCCCCCTACTCAATTTACTAGGTATTGAGGATTCTAAATATTCTGACTTGCACAACCAATCAAAAATATTATTAGTACATCTCTAAATGTCAATACCTATGTGTGACAATGACTACAAATTATCCTGTTTCAGACTAATTATCAACATAATTAATTTGCACACCTTGTCTTATTCATACTGCAGTCTCTGAAAATATTCTGGCCAGCACGATAGCCAAGAATTGGTATGGCAAAAAAATGCATGTTTCACGTTTGTTGACAACAATGGAAACACCTATATATTGGATCTAAGTCCATCAATAACAAACAATCTGACAATGAATGTACTTGAATTTGAATCTGGTGGTACATGGACTTCCAATTGCCTCACCATCCACAATGCTTTACTCGGAATATACACATATACAGTGGTACCTCGAGGTACAAACTTTTCCCATAGAATTGCACTAAAAACAAAAAAAATTCTTCCATACTGAAATAACACCAAAAACAGGATATTGGATTGGAAAAACAATTTTATTTGTTCTAATTTGCCGTCTATTAACAAAGTAACAAATAACTAGTGGTTTAATAGCACTAAAATGTTTTTAATATTATTAAAATTAGACGGATTTTGCAGAGGGGAGAGAGACGGACAGAGAGATGGGAGGGACTTTTAGCACGGCAACGCACCCGTAACATGACATAAACAAATTCAAATTAACTTGGATAACAATGCAGACACACTCAAAACTAAGTTTAATCTAACCTTACACTAAACTTAATTCTAATTGTTTTAAATTTTTATATCTTTCTTCTCCCGGGTTGGCTCTATTTGCCCCGCCTCCACCCTGACTATCAGATGCAACCTGTCGAGGGTTGTTTGCTTTTGTATTCCCTTTAAAATTTTCCGAAAATTATGCACACAAATGTCTTCACAATAGGATAACGCACGACCACTTGCCAACGAGAAGTTGTATATACTTTTCTCGTATTAGTGATCAATCCGGCATTCGCACTGTTTAATGAGAAGAAGAAAAAAAACACTGAAAAAATGCAACACTCCGCCCAGTGCTCATAGAGACATTACACAAGGGAGTTGTGACCAGAAAGACAATGCCTATGATGTTCTTATGAGCAGCTTCTCGCGTCCGCTGTATGCTCATATATCAAAATTTGTCTTGTATCTCAAGATAAATATTTGCCCAAAATTTTACTCAAATTGCTCGTATGTCGAGGCACTCTTATGTCGAGGTACCACTGTATATATAATATTTGATTTATGTTGTGGGTTCCCTCAGAGGAAGTACAGAAAGGTAGCGACATCCAAATTTCCAAACAGTTTAAGGATTCGGTCATCCGACCCATTCTGAAGGTAAGTCACTCGATAACATTTGAGTCTAAGAAAAGAAGTCCTCCCCGTCAACCTTGAACTTTCTTCTCAGGCGCATTTCCGAAGGGACGAGTTCTTGGGTCGGATCAATGAAATTGTCTACTTTCTGCCATTCTGTCACTCTGAGTTGCTCCAGCTGGTTAGCAAGGAGCTGAGCTTTTGGGCTAAGAAGGTATGCATCAACACGTCAAATCAACTGCCATTGGATTGCGCCATATCACAATGGTGATGCCGTTATAATTTTTGCATATCCATGCCAGATGTGGCCCATCACATAATTTTGTGTGGCCCACCAAACCGAGCACATTTTTTTCTCTGAAATCAAGAGAGTTTTCTTTTGAAACATTTAAATTTAATTCATTGATCATCACGTTTTAATTCTCTAAATAGAAACTATGCTTTTCTGTTATTAAATTTTTTTCAAAGTAAAAAATGAAATGAAATCTACATTAAATCTGTTTTTCTCTTATTTTTAATTACTAAATTGTTAAGGAATAAACCTACAGCATACACACTTTATATACAGCATAACTAAAATAAATAAATATAAAATAGAAACCATTAATAATAACAGAATATGGACTGTTACTTTTGTTATTTGAACAGCGCTTTGTTTTTTAAAAACTCAATATATAGAAAACATTTAATGAAAACTGATTTTTTTTTAAAAAGCAAGCAATAAATAATAGGAGAATATTTACAGTTTCATTTTTAATTGGAATAAATATTTTATATCAAACCATCTGATAATGGAGTGGTTATTCCACCTAAGTTTGGTGCGGGCAGTCTGGTTTTGATTCCCACTCGGTGGAAGTGTGAGTGGTTGTCTGTCTCTCTGTGTGCCCTTTAACTGACTGGCGACCAGTCTAGGGTGTAGTCTGCCTTTCGTCTGAAGACAGTTGGGTTAGGCTCCAGCAACTCTTTCAAGGATGGGCGCTATGGAAAATTTTATATTAATGAATAAATAGAAAACATGGGCTGAAACTGAAAAATAAATACAAATTAAAATCTATTTTTGAATTTGAACTTTTTACCTCAATAAAAAGAATATTACAGGCGGCCCGGCAGATGAGTGGTTAGCACGTCGGCCTCACAGTGGGGGATCTGGATTTAAATCCAGGTCGGTCCACGTGTGTGGAGTTTGCATGTTCTCCCTTGGCCTGCGTGGGTTTTCTCCAAGTACTCTGGTTTCCTCACACATTATAAAGACATGCTGACTGGACACTTTAAATTGCTCCTAAGTATGAGTGTGAGCATGAATGGTTGTCTGTCTCCTTGTGCCCTGCGATTGGCTGGCCACCAATTCAGGGTGTCTCCCGCCTCTAGCCCGAAATCAGCTGGGATAGGCTCCAGCACCCCCTGCGACCCTCGTGAAGATAAAGCGGTTCAGAAAATGAGATGAGAAAAAGAATATTAACAGTTATTCATTTTCTTTACAATAAATAATAGAAATTTAAAAAAATATATTTGTCTTAAGCACCTCAATAAAGAGGACTTTTATATCCAAAAAGTCTCTTAAGAAACAAAGATAAAAATAGCTGTTGATTCATTTAAATACCTGTTTATTGATTGATTGATTTATTTATTGAATGATTTATTGTGGCTGTCCAAGTTGGCTCACATAAGGACCCATCAAAAGTGCTACAAAACAACGATGTGGTGTGCATGAAAGATGATTTTGATACCCCTTAACTGAAAGAGGAAGAGGCCTCGCCCACTGAGTCTCGCAGTCTTGCACACATACACGGATCAATATAATAAGCACTGTTCATTCTAACATGATTACAGTGTTTAAAATGTAGTCTTTATCAATATTTAATGATTAATATTACATCTCATGTCCTGATGGACAACAACATCAATCAAAACATGATGACAACGTGATATCGCATATCCTGTTTTTTATATTGTCATATTGTAATATATATTGTTATTAATAAGTGCTCTAAATATGTCCAATTATTTGAATTCTGATAAAGCGATGTGTTGTTTCCATCTCCAGTTACATTAGCGCCTCCTCATTGAGTGCCATAGTTAGCGTGTCGCTAATAAGCAGTCCTGATCATTACTATTGATTAGCATTTGATAAAAATGCATTAGGGAAGTGTCGTTTGGAGCGGCAGAAATGCTGCCGAGCGCCGTATGCCTTAGTTGTTTTTGTCGTAGTGTGTTTATCTCACACTTCCGTCCCAGCTGACCTTCCTTTCATTTACGCACTTTCATTAATTAGGCCAAGCAGCGCCATGACATCACTCTTCAGTGGGATCGCCCCGTCCTGGACTTGTTGGCTGGTGGCTACAACCTGCATTACGGCGCTCGCTCCATTAAACATGAGGTACACATACACATTTTTTTACTTTTTGCTTCTCCTACTATAAAAGGCATTTGCAGCATTTTATCATATATTTTTATGTATTTATCCTAATCTTAATTATAAGGAAAACATGTTTAATGGTCCAAAATTTAGCGTGTGAACAGGAACAAGGGGTATATGATGGTAGTAAGTAAAAGAGGGAAATTATATTTAAAATGCGTACTTATGGCGTCCAATCTGTTTCAATTGGGAAAATTTATTTTCTCCAAATAAAGAGAGGAGAATCATAACATTTCCAGAGCAAAATACACACAGATTTCTTATTTTTTTATTTTTGTAATGTTTTATTCTTATATTATTATTTTTCCCTTCTTATTGGTTGTTTATTGTTTTCCAAATATTTAGTACTATTAAGATAATGCATTTTTTCCTGAAAATCTGTATTTCAGTTATTTCATTTTTTAATTGAAAATTCAATATTTATTTCTATTTAAATCTCAAACGGATGCAAGTTTGAGACCCCCATTATTTATGAGTGTAATAATTAAATATATGAAAATTTCAAACACTTTTTTGTCACTTATCTTAAAATGACCTTTTTAAACATTTGATTTAATTTTAGAAAAATTTATGGATGCATTTATTTTTGTAAATGCTTCATTAATTACTTTTTATATAGGGAAAAATACTATCTATAATCAAATTTTCAAAATAAAAAAATTAAATTACTATGTATTGTCATTTTTTTCACTAAAAAATCCTAAAATGAAAATAAAATTAGATCTTGTTTCGCTGTCTTGATTTCATTCTCCATAAAATTACATTATATCTTCCCTTTTTTACATGGGTGATACGTTTCAGTCATTTGCAGGGCAAAAAGTAATTGATCATTGTCGGACAGTTGAGTATTTGTGCTGACATGTCAACCCAATCACAAGACTAAGATTGATTATTCAGTCAGACAGTTGGGTGTTTATGCTGACATGTCAGCCATAAGGATGACTACGATGCTGTTATACTTACAAAAACTGATACAATATGTACAAGCAATTGCAAAGGGACTTTGTCTTACCTTACAATGCTTTAGTCCAGTGGTCTCAAACCGGTTCCACATAGGGCCGCAGTGGGTCCTGGTTTTTGTTCCAACCGATCCAGTGCTGACATTTTAACCAATCAGGTGTCTTTATAATTAGTAGCACCTGAATCTAATTAACTGATTGCACTTGCAAAAGGTATCCTTGTTGAGTTGGAATGAAAACCTGCACCCACTGCAGCCCTTTGAGGACCGGTTTGAGACCACTGCTTTAGTCATACCTCCTTAACCATAGAGTTGTGCTAACTTCCCAAATGCCCAAATCTCCCCACAAATACAAAATTCTGACAGTTTGCTCTGTGCGTTAGGTGGAGCGGCGTGTGGTCAACCAGTTGGCTGCCGCTCACGAGCAGGAAATGCTGCCCAAAGGCTGCACGCTGCGCTTGTCCGTCCAGTCGGAGGGCCGCGAAGGGCGCAACTCACCTGGCCTCCGTTTGGAAGTGCTCGGGGATGACAGTTCGGCCAAGACGTTGGATATCCGCCCAACACTCAGCCCTGAGCACTGATCACAAAAGTACCACACATACTCACAGTACCTCTCTTGTTTCACTGCACGTACACGCTGATGTTTTGACTTAAGAGTGCCCTCACTTAGGAGACCTGTTTTACAAAACAAGCTATCAGTAAATACACAAATATTATGTTATCTATTGGAGTCATGAAACCAGTTTATTTCTTCCTTCTTTTGAACAATAGTGGTTTTTTTTCATTTTCTTTAACAACACAAACTGAATAATTCCAGTGGCTTATTGGGATTTCACTTCATTTTAATTGGGACAGACGTTTTTACCCTCTCATGCTCTAACTTTTTTTTTTAATGCTTTACATTCCTCCATGACAGGAGTCTCAAACTTGAGCCCCAAGAACCAATTGATTGACCTCTCAAAACACAAACGATGGCCCCATCCTAGGTAAAATGCATTGACTCCCCTCAATTGGTGTTTTCAATATAAACTTCCCAATTTTAATAACTACCACAAACCAAAATATGTGACTTGGACTGGCAGTGTATAAGGTAAGCTAATGTTAATTATCTAATCGAGTTCCGATATAGTGACCACTATCCCTCTAAGGCAGGGTTTGGCAACCCGCGGCTCCAGAGCCGCATACGGCTCTTTCACCCTCATACTGCGGCTCTGAGTGGCTTGGAAAATTTAACTACCAAAAAGAAATAATTTCTTAGGTTACGTGTACGTGTATGTTGTTCACTTTTTACCCTTGTTTGTCATTCCTCGCTTGGCCTTCCCTTTCGTTTCCAGCTGCACGTCATTGACATTTATTTCCGGTCTTATCTATAGAAAGCTCACGAATTGTTTATTATTTGTCGGACCGTCTGATTTACGATACCTTGTTTCCATGTTTACAAGTCCCCCCGTGTTTATGTAAAATTTGACACCAAGACTTTTGTTATTTTCTTTGGCTCCAGTTTAAGTTATTAAAGTTACGTTTAAACACTCATTCCTTCATCCATTCCCTATTAAAAATATTCTTTGTCATTTAATGGTTACTTTAAATTTTGCATAATTTTTTACTGGATTACAAAAAAATACTGTCATCAGATCAGTATCATTAAAACATCGGGGAGAAACATCGGGATATCTATATGGCCTCTCCTGTCATATCAGTTTGAACCTGTATTGTAATATAGTCGTATAGAGTAATAGAGTCGTAGTGCTTTATTCATCTTCAGCATTAAATCGAAATGTGTATTTTCAAATGTTCATCAAATATTTAAAAGATTCTATTTATCACAAATGTGCCCATTTGTAGGCATAGATTATAAAGAACTAATGGTTGACAATGTTTTCCTTCTTATCTGTTGTGAGAAATAATTTGAATTAGTATATTCACATACACCACCACATAATCCAAAGGAGATCATTTCCATCAATCCACATGAATGATTATGTTGTATAATGTGAATTATGCATGCTAATCGTGAGAAATTATGTCTCCGTTAGATTAGAATATGGATAGTGGATGTTTGAACAGGCGAAATGTGAAGAAGTCACAATTGCTGCCAAAAAGAGAAATAAAAGTCACCGCAACAAAAAGCAAATTCCACCTCTTTCTGTTGTTTGTTTCTTGACTGACACCTTCTGATGGATGCACGCGCGGGTGGGCGTGCGCTTGTTGTACGACAATTAAGCTTGTCCAACTTGTGAAACGACATGACAGGAGAATTTCTTTGGAATTTGAGTGAGTAGAAAACCTTGCATACAACCTGCAGGAATGTCTGCTTCTCAATAAGGAAGTATTAACAGGCAGGGGGGAGGTTGTATATCAGTCTTTCAATGTTCGGACCCCCCAGCAACACAAAAATGTAAGAATCCTGTTAGTCGTTTGCTCAAATAACTCGAGCATTTACGCCATGCATTTTCATTTTTCACTCTAAAATGTGATCTAGTTTCTTGTAATTAAGTGGTTTGTATCTTGTAAAATAGAAGGAAATATTATTCGATTATTTAAGTTCCTATTTTTGCCTAAAAAAAAAATATCAATGGGATGCTTACAAAAAACATGGCCTAGTAAATTTGAGACGCTTGGGAATACCGTCCACCTGGTAAAAAAAAAAAAAGTGACTCAACAGAAAGGTAGACTTTAATATTTACTCATTCATGACTTACTTACCCACAACAATCAAAGAAACAGGTTAACTAATTAGGCAGGGAAGGATAACAAACCAAAGCTTCAGCCTCATTCTTGCAAAAATAATTGAGAAAAACCACTGAAACTGCACATTGAGGTAAAAATTATATTGTTGTCTGTCCTTATTTAGGATTTGGCGAGGTCTTCGAGACTGAAAATTACTTCTCTTTCAAATTCACGATTGTAGTTCATGATTTGAATGCTCTGTTGACGCCAACATCTAGCGGCAGGATTTCTTTAGTAAATACAGCCAAAATGACAGTCTGCACCAAATTAGTGTGCTCGCCGTCATACTGGGTGTGTTGACAAAACAACTCTATATCCCAGCAGTCACTCCGCAGTACTTTTTCCACGGGAAAATAGGAGAGTCGGAGGCTGCTTGCCCTAGTTGTGAGAGCTGTAGAGGATGGTGTACCCTATCGACTGATTTATTTTATCGTGATAACAATTTTAGTATTGCTCCATATATAAAGCCCACTGGATTATAAAGCACCCTGTCTATTTTGGAGAAAATGTAAGACTTTTATGTGCGCCTTATAATCGTGAAAATACAATATTCTCCCTGCCATAAACTTTGGAAAACCGCAATAAAAAGAACTTTAGGATCAATGTTATACCAGAAAAGGCATGTTTTTGCATAATTTTGGTTTTGCATAATTTTCTCTTAATTCTAACAGTTGTTTCATCAAATGTAAAAAAAAAATGTGACATTGGTATTTTTTTATTTTTTTCTACTTATTTTCTTACAAATAATACTCAGATTTTGAGGGTGATGTTATATTTAAGTGTGCAAGTATAAGCAATAGACATTTCTCATTGACCTAAGTAGCTATAGGATCATGTTCTGCACTTAGGGTTTTAAGGTGCGTGCGTTTGTGCGTCAATGCGCCCTCCCCGAGGATGAAGACATGTCTAAGAGGGAGGAGAAGGGGCTCTTAGTGTGTTTGTCAGGCTATTTCTGACTGCTGCCATTTCTCTGATTAGATTAAGGAGAAACACAAACCTGGCTCTCCATCATGCCATAAGATCCCTCCTGCCTAACTCGCTCGTATCCACCTTCTGCTGTCGGGACAAACGTTCAAGGTGCGGGAAAGACAAGATAGAGGAGACTATTTTAGTAGGCAGAGAAATCACTGGCAAGCAGATTTGAAATGACTTTCAGTAGGTATCTTTGCTTCCCGTTGGGTTTAACATTGGCCTTTTCCACATTTTGAAGACTATAAATCCTGTTTTTGTTAGTTTGCCTGAGACCAACGCTCAAATGATTTTGTGTTTTGTAACTTGAAATTTATTTTGTACCTAGAGACAATATTTTCCTCTTGTGAGGCCTTTCGTAACCTGAATATTTTGCATGTAGACATAAGTTTACACCTTTAATGGTCTGTAATAGGCTTGTTCAGACTAGCAGCCAAAATTTCAATTTAAGGCCATCCAGGTTGAGAGTGCGTTTCTCTTTAGTAGTCTGAACACTCACCGCGCACAGATATCGATTTCTCCGAGATAAATTGAAACCGCATGCGGGAGGTAGCTTCATATCCGATATGGACAAGACGCTTCTCAATCTGAACAGCTCAAATGCGATTTGAGTATTGGAGTGTCCGTGATGTCCCTCTACGTGACGGAAGACTGAGCGCAGCTAAGAGTGCTAATGGAGTGCGCTGAAGGGGTGAGGAAGAAAGCTCGTTTTCATGTCAGTCTGGGGAGCATCTATCAAAACAAGACGACATTCATTCATTCCTTTTCTATATTGGATTGGGTAACTTTATTCATCCCGTATTCGGGAAATTTCATTGTGACAGTAGCAACAAGGGGAGAATGCATATACAGAAGAAAAAAAACATAGTTACAAGTTTGTACAGTCGCTAAAGCCACAGAACAACCAAGGCAAAGTACAAAGCAAAGTAAATGGGGAACATTAAGAATCACCAAATCAAATTATTAAGACAGAAAAGCAGCAAAAGCAGAGTGGACGGAGCTACCGCCACCGGCTGCCACTTGAACGGCGCCATCTTGGTTGCGGCAGCAAAAAGAGATACAGACTCAAGAAAAAGACGTTTTAAAGTTGGATAAAACTGGAACCACACACAGGAAGTCTTCTACAAGATAGGGAACTTCTGTAGACTGGGACCAACCGAGGTAGAGAATATGCAGAGTCACTCTTCCAAGCTTATCTGCACAGTTCCTCAGTAGTCTGGGGCTGAAGACAACAGTAGCAGAGTAGAACCCCTCGACTCCGTTACCGGCCTGGTAAGCGCCGACAGCTCTTCCATCTTATCCCATGATGGAATGGTTGGTCTGAAGCGTTGCTTCTTCTTTTGTCCAGCTTCAAATTTATCCTTCTGCTGTGTATTGGAACAGCTAGTCTCAGGTGTATGACGGTGCAGACATGGCTGAATGGTTCCAAAAAAGAAATAGCTGAAAGCAGAAAGAAGCCAGTCTAACAGAATAAAGAAAGCTGTAAAAACATTCAAGTAAAAAGTAGAGAGTACAAAGTAAAGTAAAAAGAAATGTAATAAGAAATATTTAAATGTAATTGTAGAAAATAAAAGGGCTGTAAAGCAAGAAAAACAATTAAGAGTGGACAGAGCTACTACCACTGGCTTCCGTGTGACGGCGCCATCTACACATATATATGTATATATGCATGTGTTTGTGTGGGTGTGTGTGGACGTGTGTGCGTGTGTGCATGTTTATGTATATATGGATATAAACACACACGTATATACATATATGTATATACACATAGATAGAAAATGGGCTACTTAGGTTCAAAAACAGGTTACAGGTTTGGAATCTGTACCCCAAAAAATATCAACCATTGTTTTCAAACCTCAAATAATAAAGGTTAATTCCTGTTATCACACAGTGCCAGCTGTCCTAGTTCAAATGTCAGAAATATGGGTCGGATATACAGACGCTCCCCTACTTACGAACATTCAACTTACGGACAAACAGTACATACGAACATTTCTTTCAACTTATGAACAAGCGCTCGGAACCTGACTCGTTTGTAAGTAGGGGAGCGTCTTTATCGGTTGGAGGCATGTTGCCATGTCCACATGTCATAATGTAGTAAGTGTGAATAGTTTGCAAATATGCAAGTCCTTTGAGTGCATGTCCAGGTGAATCTGGAGAATGAAAGATGACCTCTGCACGCTTCCAACATTATCATAATTTGTGTGCCCCCTCCGTTAACGCCGACTTCGCAGCCATGTGTCTCCTCCTTCTCATTGAAGTCTGGAAAAGGCGATCGATAACAAGTCAACTCATCTCTCACTTGAACGATGGATACCGCACCAGCCTTTATCTCGTCCATCCATTTTCCAAAGCGCTCGTCCCATAAAAAGCAGATATTGTGTAGACCAGGGGTCGGGAACCTTTTTGACGAAGACAGCCATAAACAAGTCATATTTTCAAATGTTATTCCTTGAGAGCATACTCCGAATTTAAAAGTCAAAATACATGTAAATGGTTGTATTTTTGGTAATTTCACTACTTTTAAAGTAGAAAAAAATGAATACTTTTCACAACATTCTCATGCAGTTGCTCATCAATAAGAGTATGCATTTTAGCAGTCTAATGCACATAAAAGAAGATTAAAGCAGCACTGGACGTAGTATCTCAGTTTTGTCACCAGCGGGTTCCATATTTTAGCTCACAGATTAGCGAAAAGCCAGATGCATCCATCGAAAGAGCCACATGTGGCTCCCGAGCCAAAGGTTCCCTATCCCTTGTGTAGACTTTACACCCAGGATTGGTCGCCATATGGCAGAGAAAAATGGAAAAACATTGTCACAATAAATATAGTCTCTCACTCTTGGGCAAGCTTATTTGCATACAAAGTACAAACAATTGCATCAAACAATGGGTTTGAGATATGATGGAAACATTTAAATACAGTGGAACACACTCAGTTGCATTTTGTAAAAACAGGCCTCAAACTTGTAAAGTACAGATCATATCACTTAAAACTGGGTTATGGATAATTCACTTGTGTTAAGAACTGATAACTGCATAAAAAACAGGCAATTGTAATGAAAATGAAAGGTAACATGTAATATTATTCAGCTCCTCGCCCCGTATTCCACGGATTCGCTACATTTCCGCTGAAGACGTTGAAATCGGTCATTTCCGCCATCTTAGACTCACATACCTGTCAACCTCTGCCAATAACTGCCCTTATAAATGATTATGATTCCCCGTACACACCCCCCAAAAAACGTACAAACACCGTACGACGCATGTTTACTCGCGGTAACTCGTTTCTTACTATGTGGCTCCTCCATGCTTGCCTCCACGATATTTACTCTACGTATATCTACGAATGCGCATGTCATCCTTTATCGATATCGCCGTACGCACCGCTAAAAAAGTACACACGATTGAGGATAATTTTTGCTGGTATACCGTGACAATAGTAACGATTGATGACAGTAGCGTCGTTGGCTACCAGCCTACGAGACTATCTGGATTTTAGCCAAAACGGTTGAGATCGGTTTTCATATATATTGGAGATTTTTTTTAAACAAAACAATTCCATATACAAAAGTCGGTGTACGCCGTACATGATTTGAAATGGTAAAAAAAAAACGTATAAAATACGTGTAAAACGTACAAGTTGACAGGTATGGACTCGAGACTTTCTTGGGGCACTAATGTGGCACGCGTAGGTGGGCAAACCGGTCCTCGAGGGCCGTTGTGGGTGCAGGTTTTTGTTCCAACCGACCCGGCAAAGACACTTTGACCAATGAGATTCCTGCAGATAATGAAGCACCTGACTGCAATCCACTGATTGCACTTGTAGGACTCCAAATTTATGAAATGCTGTCCTCTCTATGGGTCGGAATGAAAACCCGCACCCACTGAGGGCCCTTTGTCGACGACCATTCCAACCAAGCACAGCTGATATTCTCCAAAATCTTTTTTTATTGTTGCTGTGCAGGGTTACACCTCGAGGCGTTCACGTGACACGTCCCCCATGGGAAAATTAGCATAAAAGGCAAATAAAGGAGAAGCCACCAGTCTGTCCATCATTCTATGAAAGGCCCCCCACCCACCCAAAACGGGAGCAAATCCATCGCGCCTAATTCGAACCTTGCTCAGGGACAGCTCGCGTGGCAGATTGCAGCCTAATGAGTTTAGCGGACGTTTAATTGAATTAAGTTTCCACAGCTCGCGAGGCCCCGCCGCTGGGCTGCTTTGAGAGCGGAGGGCCAGAGCTGCAGATCGAATTAACTTGTTTGGAGAAGCGCCTCCTCCTCCTGCTCGTGGTCGTCGTGGTCGTCGTAGTCGTCGTTGTGCTCGTGCGCCACCGGACCGCGTTCCATCTGCGGCGCACGTTCGCTTTGCTGCTCTCTGGGGACCTCTTCTACGTTTTTTTTAATGTTAGAATCCAGTTTTTTTTCAAGTAACATGCCAGTCTGCATTAGCGTCATGAGAAGAGCGACCACCGCACAGGGGGAATGGAGTTGGGCTTTTTTTCCCCCCTGCAACAACATATTATTGTTTGTATTTGGTGATTTATTATTTTTTCCTATTAAAGAGGCTATGTATTTTTTTGACAGTTTTCTAATGGTGGGTGTGGTAATGCGTCGGCTTCACGGCTCTGTGGTTGTGGGTTCAATTCCAGGTCATGTCCATCTGTGTGGAGTTTGCATGTTGTGTGGGTTTTCTCTGGGTACACTGGTTTCCTCCCACATTACAAACACATGCATGGTAGGCTGATTGGACACTCTAAATTGCCCTTAGTTATGGCCAGCTGGGATAGGCTCCAGCACCCCCTTTGACCTTAATGAGGATAAAGCGGTTCAGAAAATGAGATGGGATGAGAGACACAAGAATATGTAGGTACGTAATACAAAATCTGTTTGGTAATGTACAAAATAGACCGTTAACAATCCCAACTAATTTTCCTCATTTCTCCATTCATCTTCAAGCCTGAAATTGAACAGTATTATCATTGTGTAGAGCTCTCATTTCATCTCATTTTCTGAACCGCTTTATCCTCACGAGTGTCGCGAGGGGTGCTGGAGCCTATCCTGGCTGACACTCTGAATTGGTAGCCAGCCAATCACAGGGCACAAGAAGACAGTGAACCCTTCACGCTCACACTCATAGCTAGGGGAAATTTAGAGTGTCCAATCATCTTACCATCCCTGTTTTTGGAATGAGGTAGGAATCCAGAGTACCCAAAGAAAACCCACACAGGCCTGGGGAGAACATGTGAATACCACACAGGTGGACCGAACTGGATTTGAACCCAGGTCCCCCAGAGCTGTGAGGCCGACACGCTAACCACTCAAACCTCCAGGCCACCCCAGTGTATAGATATTAATATTTTATTCGTTTGTGTCCTTAATTAGATGCAGGGACGTCAAATTCATATTTCAGAAATCGCTGCCAACTCTCTCACTAAAAATGGTCTGAGCGTCGAGTTTTTTAAAAGTGAAATAACCTTAAATTATATTCTACTTTTATCCAACTTTTTTAATGAAATGTTAATTTTTGTGTTCAACTTTTGTAAATGTACATTTTAATGAAAAAAAATAGGAAGGGAAAAAACAACATTTTTTTTAAATTTGTCAATTCAATAAAATTGCCTAGCCACCAATCCAAGGTGTTCTCCGCCTGGTGGCCATAGTTGGCTAGGATAATCTCCAGCACCTCCCGCGACCCTTATGGGGAAATAAGTGATATGGAAAAGGAATGAATTTGATAAAGGAATAATATGTATTTCTAACCTTCCATTTTTTTTAGATTTTATTTTTGGAAGACATCAAATCAATACTTTCAGGGACCACACAAAATCATCTGACGGGCCAGATCTGGCCCCCCGCGCCTCCAGTTGGACACTTATGCAGTCATTATTCAATTGGATTGGATAACTTTTTTCATCCTATTTGACGTATGTCGCCATCAATTACACTAAAAAATGATCATTCACTGTCAGCCCTCCTAATTTAGGTAAATTGGACAACTATCACCGTCAATGGCATAAAATTACTTGGCTTTCATTTTGATATGAGTCACAATAGTATAGTATGACATTTTAAGAATATTCATTCATTTCTGTTCATTTAACTTCATGCATGGCGACCCACATCATAACCGATATTTATGAGATAAACTGTCTCTTATGGGAAATCCATGCGATTCATTTGATGCGTTTTGACGCACTTTGCCGTGTCTTTGATGGCAATCTTGCTGAGTTTGCACATCAGCACTTGAACCCATCTCTGATGCTCTCTAACCCGCATGGACGCGCGTTTCTCCGTGTTTATTTTACACGCACGCGGACAGCGTCAAGCAGCATTGCGGTAATTGGGACATGCCCGGAATTAGATTAGAAAAATATGAAAAATAAATATATAAAAAAATAAAATAAAATAATTCAGTAAAAAATATATTTATATGTGTAGATATAAATATTTTATTTTCTAATCTAGTTCCCGGCATGTATGTATGTTTCTGTTTTATCAACCAGTGGGATTTTTTTTAAAAAATTTTTATCACTGATCGACCTACATTTTAAATCTTCCTAATCCTATTTTTTTTTGTTATTGAAAAAAAACGCCCTGTAGAATTTGTTCAATCATTTATCCATTGTAATTTCAATACAAATTATACACTTTATATCAAAATAATCTCACTAAAATAGAAATGAATTGGAAAAAAACAGATATACCCAATAGTTACGCTTTCTAGTAACACATTCGCTTATTTAATGCAACATACAGTGTTAATTGAACGAAGTGTCTATTAAAAAAACAATTAATAAAAAAAGATAAATTATCCGCAATAATACTGCTTTCTTTCATGGTATTTAACTTACCGCTCGTTATTTTTGGTAAATAGCCATGCAATTCATTACAACTGGAAAGTTAAAATGTGAAAGGTAATGTTTCCGTCCCATTGACGGCGTTAGACGTCCTGCACTGACAATAAACAAAATGTGTAAACATTTAACTGAAAAATCACATAACAACATTAAACCATCCTTGAAACTATTTGTACTAAATTTAACCCGTCATTTGTATATAAATCAAATAAGGAAAATTGCGTAAATCATACAAAAATGTAAAATGCTACCAAAATATAATATAACGAGCACTCTTCTTAACACGCCCATGAAGAAAATACACTCCAAATTTTGACTATTTAATTAGAGCATACAGTCAAATCGAAATTTGATGGGATTATACGAGCCTTCTCAATTTATATCTAATCCCTGTAAAGTCAGGCTTTCTCTCTTAGGGGCCCTCAGGAGCCTCTGGGGGCTCATTGTATCCCCCCGTGTTGACTCAGACGTCATGAATGAAAAAGATCGGCGTTACTGTTTCCGTCGAGGGGGCCCATGAATGTAAAAGTCCAAAGTTAAAACCTCGGTGGAGGAGAAGGTCTCCCCCTGTGCTAAAGGGGACCAGCGAAAGGCCGGATTAGTCCGCCTGGAAGAGACCTTTCGCTCTTTGAAGGGATTAAAGGGAGTTTTGAGGTTTGTGGGGGGCGTTTTAGGGAGTGATCTTCGTTCCTGGATGCTCTTTTTTTAGGGGGTGCCGAGCAGTTTAACTTAGAGTTAGAATTTCTTAGTAAACGCACCTGAAAAGAATTTTCATTTAATTATTACTAACACCATTTCATTGCATCTAATTAATTTGTATTGAAATAAACACGTTTTTAGACGTTTATTAATTCTAATTTAGTCCCACAAAAATAAATTTAATTATACATGTGGCAATATCCAATTGATTGTTATGTTATGATGAGATAATTATATTGAAACAAGGCCAATTAATTTATGTGATATAAACAGACACGCCCAGTGTGTGTTTTATTATTATTAATATTAAATCGCGAGTGAAATAATATGTGATAATGTAAATATTAGCATTAGTCAGCACATTCATCTCATCAACAAATGAATAAATAGTAATTTAGATACCCAACATTTTCCTTTTCAGTACCTCCACATGTGTTTTGGGCGTCGGATTCATGGTGGGAGACATGGGTTCGAATCCAGGCCATGGCTGCACCTGTGTGGATTTGCATGTTATTCACGGGCCTGCGTGGGTTTTCTACGGGTACTCCGGTTTCCACCCACATTCCAAAGGCATGAATGGTAAGATCAGGGGTGTCAAACTCTGGTTAGTTCGCGGACCGCATTAACGTCAACTCAATTTCATGTGGGCCGGATCATTTTAGAGATAATATATATATATTTTTTTTTAAATAAATGGATTAAAAGAACTGGGTTAAAAGCCTTGATTACTCAGTTTTGTATAGATATAAAACAATGTTTATTCTAGCTTTTTTATATATTTTTTTAGATTTTACAAAATGATTTTTAAACTAAAAACACAGAAAAAAAATGATTTAAAAATTACAATTATTGATTAAAAAGGTGGAAAATTGGGAAATTTAAAATACATATATACTCTTCATTTTAATTTGATCCTAAAACAGAAAGTCGGCTCTCATGATTTACTTTCTCGGGCCACACAAAATGATGCAGCGGGCCAGACTTGGCCCCCGGGCCGCCACTTTGTCACATTAGATGATTGGACACTCTAAATTGCCCCTAAGTATGAGTGTGAGTGTTAATAGTTGTTTGTCTCCTTGTGCCCTGCGATTGGCTGGTCACCAATTCAGGGTGTCCTCCGCCTCTGGCCCGGACTCAGTTGGGATCGGCTCCAGCACCCCCTGCCACCCTAGTGCGGATAAAGTGGTTCAGAAAACGAGATGAGAAAGATGAGTACCTCCACGTTTACCCAGTTCCTTGTGCGGGTGCTTTTTGGCCGGCTGGGATATGACTTATCACATTTTATGACATCGAACAATAAACTTAAACCAATTTATGGAGCGTCAATGTGTTTACGATGGCTTGTCTCCGCCCCGCCCCCCTCCTTCAACCCCCACCCCCCACTTCCCCCCCAACAGTGTCGTCCATCCATCAAATTGACGCGCAATCTCGTGACGCGTGTTTAAAAGTGATCGGAATCAAATCAAAGCTTTTCATCTGAGCAATCACCGTCACATCTGGATTCTTCTCCCCACCTAAAGACCCCCATACCTGGCACCATAGAAGCTGTATGAATTTTGCCCAAAAATTGATCAATTTGAAATGGAAATAGTATTTCTTTCGCACTCCAGCATTCTATTTGGCACTTCTATTTACATGCATAGAAAATAATAAACCTTGGAAGTGTATTTTACATTAATTTTTTTTTTGCAAGAAAGCAAATTATATATTTTTTTTAAATTTCCGATTGTAATACAATATAAATCAAGGCCAAACAACTATGAGTCATGATTTTTATTGGTTGTAATTCGCCATCTACTAAGAGAGTAACAAAGAACTTAGTGGTTATGATGTTTATGTTGGGGCACTCGTATGTCAAGGTACTGTAATAAGCCAGGGGGTGTTAAACTTATTTTTTTTGTCAGGGGTTACGTAGTAGTTCTGCTGTTATTTGGAGTGCTGTAATGTCTTCCAACAAGGCTGCAAAAATAATCGATTCATAAATTGACAGCTTTTCTGATCATGGAGAGACCTTTTTTTTACTAAATCTTCACTTTGAGCCTCTTAATAGCAAATGTTCTCTTGTAATGGATTTAAAATAGATGTATTTACATTTTTTTCTTATCAGAAAAGAGGGCAAATTTTAAATCTATCCTGTTTTAACCCTTTTTAAAAGGAAAAAGAGTAAATATTGCGTTTTTAAAAATCAGTTTAATTACAGTGAAAAATAAAAGAAGAAAGATGAAACATTTTAGATATATTTAAAAATAAAAATAAAAACTGATTAAAAGAACTGGATCCAAAGGCCTAAATATCCAGTTTGTTATAGATCTAAAACAATGTTTATTTGAGTTTATTTTTCTTATTAAGGGAAAACATATTTTTATCATTTGTTTTTCAATTCAAAAGGAAACAAACTATTTTTTAATCATGCACAATACTAAAGTGGAAAACAAAATATTTATACATATATTCCTTTTAAGATTTAAATGTTTTTTTTTAAATTGAAATGAAGACAACACAAAGAAAAAATACAATTTTGATTTAAAAAATGCATTTGCCCATTTAAATAGAGGATGATCAGGATAATATTTGATCATAAAACAGTGTCGACATTCATCATTTACGTTTTCGGTCCGCACAAAACGACGCAACGGGCCAGATTTGGCCACCGGGCCGACGTTTTAACCCCCGCGGTATAAACGCCATTGGGAGCTGGTGTCCGATAATGGGTGCATGACCATCTCCAATGCCTCCGAGTGGATCTGCAGCTGCCTTGCGCCGGATTGTGGGAGTGCGTGGGCGGGGCCACCATTGTCATGGAAACGAGACCACCGCCTCGCTATTGTTGCTCGCTCTGCCAACTTTATTATAAACCGGCAGCGAGCGGCGCGCTGTCAAACGCGGTGGGAGAAGCGGCAGGGAAAGCTGGGGATAAAAACAAAATAAAAAATAAAAAATTGAAAAATACAACAACCCCCGCCCCTCCACAAAAAGGCACTTGGATTCTATTTGAAAGACGCGCCGACTGCCGTTGACTGAGAAACTTTTTGGGAGATACCGGATCTCCCTTATCTGCGACCCCCGGTGCCATCACCGGCTGATTTCCATGTATAAAATGGATTATTCCTACCTGAACTCGTATGACTCGTGCATGGCCGCCATGGAAGCGTCGGCCTACGCGGACTTCAGCTCGTGCAGCCAGGCCAATTCGTTCCAGTACAACCCCATCCGCAGTGGACCTTTCTCCAACCCGGCCTGCGCACCACTCAGCACGGCCAGTTGCACCCTGGGGGCTCTCAGAGACCACCAACCTACGCCGTACTCCTCAGGTACAAAGCCGCTTGACGGGGGTGGGGAAGGAAATTGACCAAAAATGCTAACTTTGTTCATCAAGGTTTTTTTTTCCTTACGTCTGATGACTGGAAATAATTTTTAGTTAGAGTATTTTAACAACATTTGAAATATCAGAGTGTTTCATAAAATCAAAATCAAAATCAATGTTTCGCCTAATTTCCATTCTTGTATATGAAAAACGGTAATGACTGTATATTGAAATGTCAAATGAACACATGAAATGTCTTAAGAGAATCCCTCCGTTATGTCACACCATATTTTTTTTATTATTTTCATTATTGCTGCATATTAAAGTAAAGAACAATTCTTTTGAGATGGAATGCTATAACTAATGTAAACGAATCTTACTAACTGCACGTGTACCAAACATGAATTTGGGCAATAAATAAAAATGTTTGTAAATCCGATAAATAACATCTATCTTTCTAATTTAATAAATGTAATAAAACATATAAATATTTTAGATTCATTTCTAATCTCTCACTTAGACATTTAAAAATCTTGTCCTTGTTTTGAATATATATATATATATATATATATATATATATATATATATATATATATATATATATATATATATATATATATATATATATATATATATATATATATATATATATATATATATATATATATATATATATAAAATGTCTAAGTATATTTATATACACATACAAGTATATATATTTATATACATACACATATATATTTATGTGTATATGTATATGTTGCCATGTTAATCTAAAAACAAATATCTAAATTTACTACAATTGATTTTCTTAAATGTTGAATATAAATTGTCCTCTTTTCATACAGTGCCTTACAAGTTCTTCTCGGATCCTTCGGGCCTGAACGAAAAGCGGAAGCAGAGGCGCATCCGGACCACCTTCACCAGTTCTCAGCTGAAAGAGCTGGAGAGGGTCTTCGCCGAGACTCACTATCCGGACATTTACACCCGAGAGGAGTTAGCTCTGAAGATCGATCTGACAGAGGCCAGAGTACAGGTGAGGTAAAAGCAGCATGATAATAACCTTTTCTAGGGCACTCGTGTAATATTGAAATTCTAATTTAACGAAGCAAAGGCTAAAACCAGTGACTTTCAGTCTGTATTCATTTTATTATTATGAATTTACTTAACAAAAATACTATTAAAATAATAATTATCATATTGAGATCTTCCTTTTACACACGTGTCATGGAGGCCACAATTGTATTATACCAGATGTAAATATACAAAACAAAAAATGTAATATCAATGTGTGTGTATATATGCATACATACACACGTACACATACATACATTGATATTACATTTTTTGTTTTGTATTTTTACATCTGGTATAATACGTTTGTGTGTGTGTGTGTGTGTGTGTAAACCGGTTAAGTTAAAAAAAAGTGAACTGCCATATAAAGGGTTAAATATCTTAAAAATCCATTTCCTCAACCTCTGATTCAAACCTGGCGCATGTGTTTTTATACTAGGTGTGGTTTCAGAACAGGCGTGCCAAGTTCCGCAAGCAGGAACGTGCCGCCAACGCAAAAGCCAACGGGGCCACCAGCAGCAGCAGCACGGGCGCGGTGGGGAAAAAATCCGGCGAGACCAGGTCTTCGTCGGACGACGACGAGTCCAAAGAGTCCACTTGCAGCCCCACGCCCGATAGCACAGCCTCTCTTCCGGGCTCGGCCAATGGGAACTTGGGTAGCCCCTCCAGCTTGAGCCCCAGCCCAGCTCCGACTGGCGGTGGTTACGTCAACACCTCAGTCGGCTCTCCGGTCCTGCAGGGGCTTAAGGCGGCCAGCTGGTCCAGCCTGGGGCCGTCCAATCCAGCCGTAGCCCAGCCCGCCGCCCAGACTCAGGAGATTCTGAAGGCCTGGCAGCCGGCGGACAGTATGACGGGGCCTTTTGCCGGAGTCCTCTCCTCCTTCCACAGAAAACCCAACGGCGCCATCAAGACGAACCTCTTCTGAAGCACACATGGAGACGCATTAAAGCAGGGATGTCCACACTATTTCCGCTAACGGCCACAGTGGGTGCAGGTTTTTATCCCAACGGACATTTTAACCAATGAGCTTTCATTTGAAACAAGTAGCGCCTGACTGCAATCAACTGATTACACTTTTAATACACCAGATTGGTAAAATTGTATCATCTTCATCGGTTGGAGCGTAAACCTACACCCACTGGCGCCCTTGAGAACAGGTTTGGACACCCAGGCATTAAAAGGACACTTCCAGGTTCCATTGCTGCCTCCAGTCTCACCTTTCACTTCAAAATAAGCATTTCACTATGTCCACTATCTCCAGTTACTTCGGTTTCCTCCCACATTCCCAAAAATATGCATGCTAGGCTGATTGAACACTCAAAATGGTCCTTCGGTATTAGAGTAAATGGTTGTTCATCTCAGTGTGTCCCTGCGATTGGCTAGCAACCAATTCAGATTTCCCACCCCAAGTTGGTTGGGATAGACTACAGCACCCCACATGTGTGTCAATCTTTTACACACATTTGTTTGACTCTGCAAGTGTGAAACTACACTGGCAGACCTTATGAGAATGGTGGTCAGGTCCCAGTTCTAAGCAGAAGTTCAAACATTCGGCAACTTCCTGCTCCAGCACAAGGAAGAGGAGCTCCTAAATCCAATTAGAAAGACCCCTCGTAACGAGTCCAGACTGTGACCCTTGGTGCTGTCAGGCCCATCACGCCTTGCCTTGCCAAACAGTAGCCACTTTGTTCACAAAACAGAAAGGAGAACAACTTGTGGCCACTTCACATACTTATTTTGGTTTGTTTGGAAGATTCTCCAGCTCACTTCAGGTTACATCTTCTCGTCCATTTCTTTCTGAAAAGTATGAATTAAGGATGGCAATACATATATACATATATATATACCTTTCAGACAGATGAGGGTTCTACTGCCTCCACTCCAACCCCCCAAAAAGCTCTTCCTTTCCTGCTTCATCTCTTTGTAGTCCTATGTTGCAATCCCATTCAGCTGTGATAGCTACTGAAAACGTATTTATTAATTTTTTTTAAAAAATAACTTACTAAGAAACTCTGGAATTTCTTAGAAATTCAAGGTCATTTTGTGAGTGTAAATCCTGTAATTAGTAATATAAAATATTAGGCATATAGGTGTTTTTCTTTTTGACATTGCTTTACTGATTTCATTGCAAGGCATCTGTCTCATAGAAACTCCACTGAATGAGCTCTTATAGCACTACTGATTATTCTAATAAATCTCATTATGGAAGCACTACTAGATGTGTTCATTTGTGTATGTACAGTACATGTGAAATCATAAATGCCTGTTAAATGATAGTACTTTACCCTTCAACTCTCACTTAGGCACGCATTTTTATTTCACTGTCACGGCGTCACCTCCACTTTTCTGATGAAAGAAAAGAAGAAACTTAAAAGTAAGGAAACGTGAAATTTTACTTGAAAAAAAATGATGCAGCTACACAATTGTCATTAAGTTAACAACCAACACATGAGACTACCGTATGTGAACATACATACATGCACACACACATGGTGGGTCAAGTAAAATGTGATAATAGGACCTGTGAATTAGGACAAAGCATGACCAATCTGATCTGAACATACAGGACACAAACCGGTACTATCACATACCTTTAACTTTTGAAGTATTCTTGTATTACACGAGTTTAAGCAAGAAGTGAATTTGGAGCAAAGTGTAATTATTTAAGTATCGGAGCATCCTGTCATCTCCACTATAACACTACAATGGCTTTTAGAAAAGTTACTAGTTTAGCACGTCAAAATATATATCTATATTATGTATATATATACCTCCATATACATGTATGTGTGTGTGTGTGTGTGTGTGTGTGTGTGTGTGTGTGTGTGTGTGTATATATATATATATATATATATATATATATATATATATATATATATATATATATATATATATATATATATATATATATATATATATATATATATATATATATATATATATATATATATATATATATATATATATATATATATATATATATATATATATATATATATATATATATATATATATATATATATATATATATATATATATATATATATATATATATATATATATATATATATATATATATATATATATATATATATATATATATATATATATATATATATATATATATATATATATATATATATATATATATATATATATATATATATATATATATATATATATATATATATATATATATATATATATATATATATATATATATATATATATATATATATATATATATATATATATATATATATATATATATATATATATATATATATATATATATATATATATATATTTGTTTTCATTAAGGTGAACAGAACACAGGGATGTACAAAACTGTCATCTGTATTCTAGCCACGAGGTGTTCCATGCTACCGATGTCGCAGCAACATCTAGTGGTAGAAATCACCAAAGCAAGTGTCTTATTAAATAATTATTTTGAACAGATTTTTAGGGTGTCCAGTGGTTCCTCCCAAACAAGTCTATTAAATCCTATGTAAAGGTTAGTGAACCAACCTCACTTAGTTAAACTGTTTGGCTAAATCTGCTCTATTTCACATTACAATATGAGTTGAATCTCACAAATTGAAATGAAAAGGTCAACAAATTGTCTGCAACTGTCCCTTTCCAAGCAAAAAAACATTACTTGGTGTCACAAGCAACCTGGAATACTGACAAACTGCTAATGTTTTGTGCCCCTTGTTCCCTTTACAGATGAAAGAAAAACTATAAATATTGAGAAATGTTTTTAGATGAAGACTAAAGTTTAAGTTCACTCCTCGTAACTTGGGTCCTTTCTGCATCATCGTAGAGTAGCTTCCACTGGCTGTTTGTCTCTTTGTGGCCTGACATTTAACTGGGATGATGAGTTCTAGGTTACGACTGTTTATGCGGAAATACCTGAGACTCAGTCTATATTGTCGTAAAGAGGATATATAAAGATTGAATGTCAAAATGCTGGAAGGAGAGACCTCAATGTTGGCTTGACAGTTGAAGTTGCTCAGGTCACATCTAATAGATGTCATGACATAACGGCTTAGAAGATTCTTCTCGGGCACGGTGTGATTTTTTTCTCATGACAACTAGATCTCCGTATATAATTCAGCAGCGTTCATTGACCTTTAAAAAAGGCAGTATCGAGAACATGCACTTGAAGTATGTTTGGAAAAGGATGCTGTCAGCAAATCCAGACTAAACAAGGAAGCGCACGCGCTCTCTGAAGGCACAGTGGACGTCAAATGGGACGTTCCCATTTACTCCTGCTGACACTTGGCCTTGTGGGAAGGCCACGTTCTCTCTGAGTGCTATGGAAAATCCTCAGACTCGTTTGCTACAGTTTTTCTTGTTGCCTGAGACTCTTCAACAGGATGCACTTGTGGGCAGGGTCAAGTACTCCTGCCTCTTCCAGGTCTTCTTCTGTGATGTCACTGCCAAAATTAAGAAAAAACAGTCTTTTTTTTTCTTTTCCTGTAAGTGACATATTGCAAAAAAAAAACATATTTACCACACCATAAGGCTCAAATAAAGTCAAATTTTCTCAAAAGTCGGCCGGCAACGTGCCTTATAATCCAATGTCTCTTATACAATGGAACCTCTACCTACGAATGCCTCTAAATATGACATATTCAGGCTATGAAACACTTTGATATGCAAAACACTGTTTGAATATATGAAAACAAGATCCAAGTTACAAAATCCCCCAAAACATAAATACATTTCCTGTATCCGTTCTTTTATTTTGGAAGATTTCCCATTGGATCCTCAAAACAACAACGACTCTCTTTTGATCGCCGTTTATCATCGCAGAGTTTTTTATTAAAAATTATTGGTGTGAATGAAATGAAGAACCAGATCCTGTCATCCATTAAGGAAAAACACAATATAAGAAAGTGGCGTGTGGTTGATTGATATTGCAAGGCAATGCGTAAACCCATACAGTTGTACCTCCTACTTACGAAATTAATTGATTCTAGAACGTTTTTTGTAACCTGAAAGTAGAGCAGTATTTTATATGTAAATTCTGTTTTGCAGTAAGGAAACAACAATTACTGAATTAATTACTAACTTCATTATGATATTGATCCTATAAATGTACTTTTGATTCATACAATCTCAGAAATATCACGTGCGGTGATTTTTATTAAGATTTTCCCTTCAAAGTGGACATTTGTACTCCTATTAAAATCATGAATATGGAGGTGAAAATTGTGAATCAGGGGGCGGCTTATACGCCAGAAATTGTAAAATTCAGCGATTTTAAGACAATCTGATACTTATATCCAAGGAAATACTGTAATTCTATCCAACAATCTACTAATTATTTACCACTCTTGTAGGTCACACCTGAGCTGCGACTCTACAATGGCACATTACAACCTAAATGGATTGGGAATAAATTATAGTATAAAGGTCTTACTTAGTTGTACTTAGTTGAGCACGCCGCTTTGTCCATACCATAAATATTACCCAGCTCTAATAATAAATCGCTCTCTTTCCACTGTCTACTAAAGAAGCACAGATGGATCCGAAATTACAAAAAGAAAAAAAACAACACATACCTAAGAAACTCCAGGTCATCCCAGCCGTTGTGCAGGAGGCCTTGCTCATACCTCTCAAGTCCCAACCTCTGCAGCCACTCCCCTACTGAAGTGTCAATCACAGACAAAGATGAGCTGCTGCTACCCCAAAGTGCCTAAAAAAGAAAAACGTTTCATGTAATACATATGTGGGCGACTCAAAAATATGCCACACATTGTTTTATAGCAAACTTTCACTTTTGTTTTCAGCACAATTTGTCTTGAACGCGGCCACACATGATCCCCTTATTTGATATTGAAAAGTCATTAAACTCATTAAGTCATTAAGTAGTCATTAAGTCAGTAAATTCTCTTAAAAGTACAGAAGATGATTGCAGATGAATCCTAACAAATTAATGAATAAAACATGAAACTAAATATCAAATGATAATGAGAACCAGAATTATGAACCAGGTCGGGCGCAACCTCCATCAGTGGTGGATAAACCCTTTGGCTGCCCAATGCTGGAGTAATGTATGTATATTTTCATGTAAACACACACACACACACACACACATTTTGTATTGATTTTGCGTGAATTGCATTCACTCCGGAAAACCCGCGGAAATGGGACAATGGTACTCCTGAAATGGGGTCAATGGAGGTTGGCAGCTCTGATTTTACATACAGAGAAGCCTATTTTCTTCTACATCAAGGTAGTTTGATGTGGCATATAATCATCTGAAAGACTGGCTGTTCGACGAACAGAATTAGGATCTCAACGAAAGTCGAAAACTATTACTACTAAATGCTACTTGTATGGGTGTGTCTGTGTGTGTGTGTGTGTGTGTGTATGTGTTATTGTTTTCCTTCAAACTGCATAAGGGATTAAAGACGGAAATTAGCCCTTGGCTACAATCTTATTTTTACATATATATGTTCATTAACAGTCCGCCTTGAGGCGTAGAGGTTCACACGCCTGACTTCGGTGTGGGCATGCGTGAGCTCGACTCCCACTGGTGGCGGTATAATTGGGTGTGCGGATGATCGTTTGTCTCTCCGTGTGCCCTATGACTGACTGTCGACCAGTCTAGGGTATAGTCTGCCTTTCGTGCAGTAAGGCTGCACCCTAACGGCCCTTACCGACAGGACGCCATTGTTTGCAAACAAAAATTGGAATTGCGTCCTTTGAATCAAACCTGACAGAGAACAAAAGAATATATGATTCCCAAAACATGTGTTCATGTGCCATTTAATCCACTAACCTCTTCAGGAAGATCCTCAGCAATAACTTCAGTGATGGCATTTCGGGGTGGGAAGGTTCGGCAAGGGTCCAGACTTAAACCAGTCGCCTGCCCCCTGAGGGGAGGCGGTGCCGAAGGGGCACGTGGAGGCTGTCCCGGAAACTCAGTCTCACTCAGCGTCTTTGCCATCTGAAGCACAGAACAGGACTGGTCGTCCAATGCCCCACCGCCGACGGGGCCCCCGGCAACAGCGCCACCACGTCTGTAACTTTCCCCGAGAGCCAGCGCCACACCGGGAACAACCACAGGGATTTTGACTTCAGCAAGGTCTGGGTGAAGTGAGCGGGGCATCAGAAACGGTGGCTCGGTGGCCATGTCCATGGCTCCTTTTGGGAGGGGAGGAGGTGGGAAATCTGGAGGGGGGCGATTCAGTGTGCTCCCCACATTGGCTACACCTTGTGGTCCTGCCACACTAGTTCCCATATCCTCCTCTAAGGATCCTTCCTCACTGATGGCACGAGCCGTGTGACCTGTCAGGGGTCTGCGAGGGTGACAAGGGCCCGTAAGGGCGCATGGAGGTTTGGTCCGGGCTACAGCAATGGGAGGGGGTGCTTTCGTTGCCTGGGGGGTAGTGGAGGTGGGGGATGGGAGAAGCTCAGATGACAGAGCAGCAGCTGATTGATTGGGAACACCTTCCAAAATGTAGTAAGCGGGGTTATTGTAGCTGTTCTTGCCAACAGACTGATCACCATCAGAGAAATCTTGCTTTGGCCTGAGTACACACAAGAAATCAGCTGATTGGTGCTGTCCATTTTTATGCAAACATTTTTATCAGGAACAATTGAACCTTAAATTTCATGTAAAATGTTTCACAAAAACCTGAAAATCATCCTTTGTGACGACTTATTGGTGAGAGTTGAGGTTCATGACCAATCAACCTTCACATTTTTTCTATCTTGCCATTTTTTTAAGACCCCACTAAAACAGATCAGTTGCAAAGAGAAAAAAATATAATGAGACAGAATATTATTCTTGTTAAATTTTGGGAGGCTGTACAATTGCAGGAGTACAACCATCTATGTCTGGGCTGTCGAAGATTACATCAATAATAAGGCAACTGCCCTACATAAGCAGGAGAGGATTTTCATTTGACCTTAATCGAAATTAACCACAAGGTCATTTATTCAGTACATGAATGTCCTTCCCAGCTACTTACAGTTTGGTAAAATCAAGTTATTGCTGAGCATTAATAACAGTGGTCAAATTATTTTTTGCTTAAATTACAGTTGAGAACTATTTCTGAAAGTATTAACCTGAAACTGAAAATGAAAAGAATCAATAAATGTGCATATATTTAAAGGATGCAAGCAAAATAGCTGTTGTCAGACATCTTCAATAACTAGTACCGTAATGTCACGACTATAAGGCAACTAAAAAGTCTTACATTTTCTCCAAAATAGACAGGGCGCCTTTTAATGCGGAGCGTGTGTATGCGCCGAGTTTCAAAGCCTGACTGAGGGCACTTCTGACCCGACACGGACGTATGTTTTGCCATGCCTGGTTGCGTGCATTAGTGCAGTGTGCCTTGTGTGTGTCAAATACAGAAATCGCACATGTTACTGAGACTGCGCCTTTAAATGCGGTGCGCCATATAGTCTATAGTACTATTTTAGCAAATCCGATTTGTGTATTTAAGATAGTCAGGCCTTCTCGCCCCATATTGGCTACCCACTGTAATATGCCCGTGTCTAATGGAGAAACAGACTTTGTAATGGCTCCAGAAAGCGAAACAAACTTTGCCCGAGTCCGACAGAAAGACTGACTATTTCATACTATAAATAACTATAAAGAACGTGCGCCAATTTTCAGTGTTTTTTCCCCACTGTACTCGAGACATACCGTGCAGCAGTTTCCTCCTTGCTACTCTTCTCGGCTTCTTCGCTGACCTTTCCCAATTCTCCAAGCTGTTTACGAACCATAGGTGGCCTGCGGAAGAGTAAAAAAAAATACAGACCCCAAAGTTAAAAGCATCCCTAAAAAGCTCCATAACATTTTTTCCATAAATCAAACCTAGTCCCATTGTACAGGGTTCGTTGTCCCATATAAATGATTACTGGGAACTATACAACACCATGACACTATTTAACATAATACATTATTATCATTAAAACATAATATATACAATTAAAAACATGATAGATGTTAACCAAAACCTGTGAAGTCCCAAAAACATAATACCAATATAAAGAGTGTACTAACTTCACATATTCGTGTCCCACTCTGGATGACAAGGTAGATTTTCCTTTAGGTATGCCTGTTTCATCTTTGTCCACACTGATCCATTCTAGAATAAAATGTCAGATTTCAAATGCACGTTTTCCAATTTTACAGCACCATTCAAACGTTTTGATGAACAAAACCCAATTCCAATGTAAAACAATAAATAAATACAATAAATTTCAATCTACATGTTTTTTTCTTTTAATCTTTTCATTGAGTCCCCCCCAAAAATTGGAAAAAAAAGAAGTGAGGAATGCTCAGAAAAAAAACATTAAAATAAAATCATTTTAGATTGATTTCAGAAGTGGGTAAAAATTTTGACGTAACAAGCATTTAAAAATTGCAGAGTTAGCAACTAAGGCACTTGGGTAAAATAAGTACATAATTTTAAGAGAATGTTTTTTAAAAAAACATTGCAAGTAATTTAAGGATTTTATCATGTATGGTCACTAAAACACAAAAATAATTCAGAGAATTTATAGAAATCTTTGACCTAAGCAGCAAAGCCACAGAACAAAATGTAATGCCCTTAACCTTTGGTCCCTCAGGAGGCATGACATTAAACAGCAATACATTAACAGCACCCAGATAAACCACCATATTCTCTGGTCCTAAGCTCATCAAACAAAGACAAAAGTGATACAGTCGGCCATGATCTAAGCAATACCATCCACTGGGGTTGAGGGTTCTATCCTAGGTTGGTCAACCCAACTATGTGCACCAGGCACGGGGACACCCTGATCAGTGGCCAGCCAATTTTCAGGGCACAAAGAGATAGACAACCATTCATTCACCCACCTATACCTAGGGGCAATGTGCAGTGCTCAACAATGTTCTCCACACACAGCAAACATATGCAGCGTACAAAATAAAATCCAATTTGAATTTAAAAAGAAAACATACACACACATTACAATTTTTTTTGTGCCATTTTGCAACAATCAGAAAGTGGTAGCCTGTCACTGACAAATGACAAGAAACAGTAATTACATATAAAACTATGATAACACTGTACCATACCATAGAGCCTTTCTCTGGTTCCCATCCTTTCAGAAGGGACTCTGACCCTCATTGACCCCCTGATGTTTCCAGTTTCCTCGCCACGATGAGACAGGTAAGTGTGGAATTGCTGCGTTGTGCTACCAATCATTGACTTCAGAGCTAAGACACATTCTCCTGGAAATTACAAAAACAAAATAGACCTGTAACTACACTAAAATCCCTGGAAAAATCATAACAGACTAAAGAAAATATGACAAATTTATGTATCCAGCCCAAACAAAGAGATTGCATTTATACCATATGATTCATATCCATCCAGGGATTTCACAGTGAGCAGCAGGTGTTGGTCCTGAAGGTATTCGATCTCCGATAGAAGAGGTTTGAGCGTGGTCAATTGCTTGCTGGACCAGCCCAAACGGAGGAAGTTGACATTATCGCTACTTTGACTGTCGTTCTCGTAACTCTTCTTGAACTCTACATGAGAGAAACAGAAACTCACAGCGAGAGGGGTTGGGAGAATTAACAAAGGGAAGGGCGGTGGAAGGGGGGGCTGAGTTGGCTGATGTTTTTAATGGAATTGTACCCAAAAGTGCAATGACAAAGCACATGCACAGGCAGGAGTGAGATAGGACAAAATGGATGCTAGTCATAAAGGTATACTGACTGCCTGGAAATAGGGAGGGAGGAACAAAGACGTGAAAAAGAGAATGCAGTTCTATTAGGAAGAGAAGGAAGACTACGGTGCTCGCGGCTGATGATGGAGTTCACTGCGTTTGGGGTGATGACAGTTTGTGTAAATAAAAGTTAGTAATTGACTGGTTTTTCTCACCTTCCAAACATGTGGAGTAGAATTCGATGAAGAACTTTGTTCTACTAGCAGTTTTCACTATGGCCTCGATGCTCTCAAATTCAATATAAGCCTGCTCAGAAGATTTAGGCAACCCTGGAAAAAAAACAGCAAGTGGTTAGTTGAGAAGAAAAAATAAAACCTTTTTCTTCTGCTTCTTTTTTATTACAGTTGTACCTCTACATACAAGCACCTCTACATACAAGCACCTCTACATACAAGCACCTCTACATACGAGCACCTCTACATTCGAGCAACTCGAGATAAGAGGAAAATTTCAAGCAAATAATTATCTCTGCATGCGAGAAAAATTTCAAGATGCGAGAAAGCTAGGTGGCCAAGACAAGAGACATCATTGTAGCGCACTGTCTTGTTTGCCACATCTCTTTCCTGTATAACAGATACAGACGCTCACCTACTTACGAACAATCGCGTTATGAACAATGGTACATACGAACATGTCTGCGTATTGCATGTCGAAAAATGTTTTCAAGTTAGATTTTGTATTGCACGCCTTTTTCCGTGTCGTACTTCTTTCCGCCGCTAATACCGCCGCCTGCCGCTGTGAGAGCTCAGCTCACCCAGCATCCACCTTCCTTTGCCCAGTTCGGAGCAGTGCGGAAGTGTGTGAACGTATCTCCAGTGCGCAAAGAACCGTTTTCATTTTTACAACAACTTAAATCGTTCGACCGTCAGTACCATTTATAAGCAGAAAGATGGAGCAGCAAGACCCAAATATTGAACGTTGCACAAAATCAGTTGAATGATGCCATACAGTGCTACCACATTTATGATGAAAAAAAGAAGAAAAATGTGCAACCGTCATTAGATAGCTTATTTCGGCCAGTTTCTAGCAAATCTCTCCATCTCTCTAATGTATGTATACAGTACTGTATGTATGCTCTCCATTTTATTAAATGGTTTTTCAGTACAAACCAATGCTGTTTACTTGTACAAGCCTTAAACATAAAAATGCACTTATACAAACCTTTGAATATACTTATATAGGCCTTGAACATAAATTATAATACAAAATATAGCACTGAATCAACTAACGAACAAATTTAACTTATGAACAATTGCTCGGAACGTAACTCGTTCGTAAGTAGGGGAGTGTCTGTATCTACGAGCACTGGGCGGAGCGTTGCATTTTTTTCAGTGTACCTTTCTTGGAGACGAACTGCGAGGTTACGCCCACCTCAAATGTACCAAATACCGGAGAGTGGTCACTAGTCACAATATCATCTGTGCAACCTAAAAGGAGTAGATTTTTAAGAATGTATTTTCAGTTGGATTTTCAAATAACTGCAGAAAAACTTTCTTGAAACTGTCTTACCATAGGAGTTACAAACAATGTGCGTTTCTGGGTAAGACTTCCACAAGATCCTGTCACACCAAGATGGAACATTTGTCCTCATCTTAGGAATAGAGCAAATAAGAATAAACAGCAACATTATTAGGGGGATTTGAAATATTTAAAATAGAATAACAGACACGTCAGTGAGGTTACGTCATGTGTTTCTAAACATACCCCGGTGGCTTTCTGCTTCTGCCAAACGTAAGTGTCCCTCGAGCCCCGCTCGTATCGGTAAGTGGGTGGGAATGAAATCTCTTCCTCGGCTGTAAATAAGATTACAAAATATTTGGCAAAATGGTAAGAAACCAAAACGATATTCAATTAAAAGAGGAAATAAACATTATTTGCTTGGCAAAATAAAAACGAAAATATGAGAGAAACGGATAAGCAGAAGATGGCATGAGAATAGTGAAACTGTTTACACTTTTTGGGGGTTACTGTAATAAAATATGCAAATTCTTTGAAAGATTTAACAGAAAAAAATAACCTCTTGATGGTTTGGTGTATAGAGTGGTGCATTTTATTAAATAAAAATATGAAGAAGTTCCGTATTTTTTTGGTCAGCCATATACTATAGCATATTATATAATGACTAATTTCAATTTAGTATACACACACACATACATACACTCACACACACATACATACACTCACACACACACACATACATACACTCACACATACATACACTCACTCACACACACACACACACACACACACACACACACACACACACATACATACACACAAACACATACACCAGGTACACACGTACACACATACATACACACACACGCAAACACACACATACATACACACACATACACACCTACACACACACATACACACATACACACCTACACACACACATACACACCTACACACACACATACACACCTACACACATACACACCTACACACCTACACACATACACACATACACACATATACCGAAGGACATTTTGGAGTGTTCAATCAGCCTATCAATCCGCATATACGTAGAGTATATGCGGATTGATCTTTGGGGCAAATATGTTAACCACTGATCTACAATGCTGCACAAACAGGGTGCAATAGTAAGTGAAATGTGGTAGAAATTTGGGAATTGAGTAACACCAACCAAAGCGTAAAAATACTTTGTTTTTCTCCCTCTCAAGGTTTAGTTGGTCCACTTTCAACAGTGGGTCAAACTCCTTTCTGTTAATGTAGTTAAGGATTTCCTGTAAACAAAGGAACATTAACAATTGATCAGCAAGTTTACAGAGACTGACCACAAACTACTAAATCACCTACTGTTTCACCAAATCTAACTTTACCTGTATGTCCATGTCAAGTCTGTAGTTGAGATCTCCTAGCCAGAATAGATGTGTAAAGCGCAGTGAAATGTCAAAGGAGCTCAACTGTTTGTCCCCAAGCGAAAGCAGACGCAAAATGTCGAGATAGTTTTGGTTCCTCCTGAGAAGGTCATTGTGGCAATATGAAATGCATTTGAAGTTGTTTCCGTAATGGAAAAAGCATGCAGAACTAAATTCTAAGTTGTATGGATGTATACAGTTTTTCAGTCAAAAAGGTTGGTAATACCTTGCAATTTTTTCATTCCCTGAAGTTAAGTGACAGTTCACAAAACCAAAAGAAGTTCCATTGAACATGAAAGAAACACCAACAGCTCCTTTATTACCTGGGAAATAAAAAACAAACAAATATGAACTCAAACAATTTGACATCTGTTTATCCAACAAGAAACAAAGAATTGAACTAATTATTTTAATTACCATATTTTATATTAAGAATGAATTGCACTTTTCATTTTTAAATTGAAAAAAAAGCAAAAAGGAAAACTGAAGGGCGCAAAGGTTTACTAGTTTCAATTCAATGAGGAGGCAATTTTAATTGTTTTCCTTTGTATTTACAACGTGTAACCCGAGTACAGGATGAATAAAGTTTGATCTAATCTAATTGACTGGCTAAAAGTGCAGTATAATGCCAGTTTTGCTATTCAGTATTTAAGTTACCAAGTGTGTTGGCGATACCGGTCTTGACACTGGACATTCCTACATGGCTGATGCGGTTTTCATGTTCTGGCTTCACTAGCACAGCGACTTTTATATTCCATAGTGTCTGCACCGCTATCTAAAAACAAGTGAAACAAAAGGTAATCATGAAACAACATTTATGCACATGTTCAGCAGGATGTATTTGAAAAATAAGGTAAATTATATAACAAAGTTAGCACGTGTTAACAGCCTCAGAGTCAAGATGTTAATCTTGTTGTGTTGAGTTTGCTTTTGCTGTTCTCTCTGTATTCCGTGTATTCTCCAGGTGCTTCCTCTCACATTCCAAAAACATGCTTGTTCAACTAGCAGAGTCATCCATAGTATGTGTGAATGTGAAGGGTGAATGATTTGATGGTGCCCTGGGCTTGACTAGCTAACAGTCCTGTATAAAACGATGAATAGTGACAACAAGCTTTTCTTACCGGTTTATAATCTAGTTCTGTTTGTTCTTTCAACATGGCCCGTAACGACTCCACCCACTCCCGATCGCACACAGAGTTTTCTTGTGTGCCAAATGCATACAGGTCATGTGGGATTGTGACTGTCATCTCCTCCAAAGTCTTTCCAAGGCCTCGGCACAACACCCACGAGGCCAAGGATTTGGGAGCAGGAACAGAGCCTAAAAACAAATATATAAATAGTAAGGCAAATTTAATGCTTACAGATTATTAGAAGTAATTTACACCAGATGCAAAATGTGAAAAATACAAATGATGCCGATTGTTAATTGTTAGGAAGCATGTCTATGGGAAACATTACAAATAGAATCCTTTAAAAACAATGTCTTACCCATGTTCCATGTCCCGATGAAGACAGATATCATGTCAGGCTCATCCTGGTTGGAATGTTTGTTTTTCATTAGCTGCAGCAACTGACAAAAGGCCTCCCGCTTCTAATGTACATACAGAACAAAAAATACAAGTATACATGCTCGGGTTTAAAAAAAAAACGCAGAAATATAACTATTTGGCATAAATAACATGTATTAAATTCTAAAAGATGTTTAAAATGTAATGGTAATCCCCATTCTGTGAGGTCTCATCAGTATTATTGCACAGATTGTGGATATGCAAATAGTATATCGTCTTGGCACTGTGTTTATGCAAGTGTGACTGTGAAGACCTTTGCACTAGCAAATATGAAGTCTTTTCTTTGGCTCTTGTCCTTTTCCTTCTCAAAAACAATGCCGAGTTTATTCTGCACCCGCTGAGACTTGATCAGCTGACGAACTAAGAGGTCAACAGATAGTGATGGGAGGGGAGGAAATGAAAAGCGGATGTAAGAAGGCCAGCAAAAAACATACACAAAGGATAAACTAGGGTTTGTGCTACTTACTTTTGTCATGTGTAAAAGTTGTCCAGTCTTCCTGGCTGTCCTTCACCTTCTTCATTACTACCAGTCTACCTCCTTCCACATCCACAGACAGTGTGTATTTCTGACTCTTCCCTATCTTGGTCAGCTCAGTTAGGTAGACATCAAGTTTGACCTGCAAAGAATGCAAAAGAACTGATGTAATTTGGGGGTTATAAGGCACATCTGGGTTGAGTGTTTAGCGCGTCAGCCTCACATTGGGAGACCTGGGTTCAAATTCAGATCGATCCACCTGTGTGGAGTTTGCATGTTCTACCCGGGCCTGTGTGGGTTTTCTCCGGTAGTCCAGTTTCTTCCCACATTCCAAAGACATGCATGGTAAGCTGATTGAATACTCAAAATTGCCCCTAGGTATGAGTCTGAGCGTGAATGGTTCTTTATCTCCTTGTGCCCTGCGATTGATTGGCTGGCCACCAATACAGAGTGACCCCTGCCTCTGGCCTGAAGTCAGTTGGGATAGGCTCCAGCACCCCCCACGACCCTAGTGAGGAGAAAGCGCTTCAGAAAATGAGATGAGGAGGTTCACCTACTATGACTACTACTACTACGACCAATCACATTTCAGCCATTATTTGCGACTACTACTACGACTACTACCACTACTACTACGACCAATCACATTTCAGCCATTATTTGCGACTACTACTACGACTACTACCACTACTGCGACTACTCCTGAGACTACTACTCTGACTACTACCACTACTGCGACTACTTCTGAGACTACTACTCTGACTACTACCACTACTGCGACTACTCCTGAGACTACTACTCTGACTACTACCACTACTGCGACTACTCCTGAGACTACTACTCTGACTACTACCACTACTGCGACTACTCCTGAGACTACTACTCTGACTACTACCACTACTGCGACTACTCCTGAGACTACTACTCTGACTACTACCACTACTGCGACTACTCCTGAGACTACTACTCTGACTACTACCACTACTGCGACTACTCCTGAGACTACTACTCTGACTACTACCACTACTGCGACTACTCCTGAGACTACTACTCTGACTACTACCACTACTGCGACTACTCCTGAGACTACTACTACGAGTACTACTACGACTACTACTACGAGTACTACTACGACTACTCCTGAGACTACTACTACGAGTACTACTACAACTACTCCTGAGACTACTACTACGAGTACTACTACGACTACTACTGCGACGACTACTACTACGAGTACGACTACTACGACTACTCCTGAGACTACTACTACGAGTACTACTACGACTACTACTGCGACGACTACTACTACGAGTACGACTACTACGACTACTCCTGAGACTACTACTATGAGTACTACTACGAGTACGACTACTACGACTACTCCTGAGACTACTACTACGAGTACGACTACTACGACTACTCCTGAGACTACTACTACGAGTACGACTACGACTACTGCTACTACTACTACGAGTACGACTACTGCTACTACTACTACTACGACTACTACTACGAGTACGACTACTACGACTACTCCTGAGACTACTACTACGAGTACTACTACGACTACTACTGCGACGACTACTACTACGAGTACGACTACTACGACTACTCCTGAGACTACTACTATGAGTACTACTACGACTACTACTACTACGAGTACGACTACTACGACTACTCCTGAGACTACTACTACGAGTACGACTACGACTACTACGACTACTCCTGAGACTACTACTACGAGTACGACTACGACTACTGCTACTACTCCGACTACGACTACTGCTACTACTACGAGTACGACTACTGCTACTACTACTACTACGACTACTACTACGAGTACGACTACTACGACTACTGCTACTACTACTACTATAATGGCTACTACTACTACTACTACTACTACGACTACGACTACTGCGACTCCTACGACTGTGACTACTACTACGACTGCGACTACAACAACTACTACTACTACAATCACTACTACTACGACTGTGACTACAACTACTATGACTACAACTACTATGACTACTACTACGACTATAAAATCATGGGTTTAGCATTTTATCTGTAAATATCTTTCAAACATATATTCAAAGTGAAATAATTGTAAATCAATTTGTTTTCCTCTTTGTTGTCATAAATCAGATGCTTCAGGTTGAACTCACTGTGACCAAAATATCACAGGGAGCTGCTGTTTACCACAGTAAATGTAAATTTCGCAAAGATAAATACTTCAAAAAGACATTTCCTTTTTATCCAACTTTTCACAATACCTTCTAGGATAAATGTCCACTCTCTTGTTTAAAATAGCTCAACACTTCCAAATTAATTATTCATTTATTTTGCTTATCCCTGTCAAGATCCAGGGATGTTGAAGCCAACCCAGACGACCATTCACAATAACAACTACATTACCTCCAGGTAGGAGTCAAACCCACAATGCTCGCACCAAAGTCAGGCAAGAGAACAATTGCACTAATTAATTATGATGTTGGTAAAACAAACTTTTAACACATTCTAGCATACTTAGTTTCATGTGCTCAAATAAAACAAAGTAAGTACTGAATACCATTCGATGTATTCAAACCACAGACAATACAACAGGAAAAGCATTACGAAAATCCCTTCGCTCTTTTACATGACCCGTCTGGGAAACACTTCCTACTGTGTGGTGAGCAATCCATGACAGAGTTCACATCAAGTCTGCAATATGTAATGAATTCAGCCTTTGCTGCGGAAGTATTAAGTCTTCTTCCGAGGATACTGTATGAAGTGTACTTGATTGCTAAAACAATCACGGTGGGAAAAACATTGTCATGTAGTTTGAAGAAAAGATAAGTACCTCAAATGGCTGCACAGGGATCGTTTTGCTATGACGCATGGAGAGAGGTGGAGGGGAGCACAAAGTGGACAAGCTCATGTCTTGAAGAGCTTTCAGAGCCTGTGGGAGTATTATAGAGAAAAAATATAGTCGCTATAATGGTGTAACAATACATATATTTAAATGAACTGGTTAAGCACGATCAAATCAAATCAATCAAACATTAATCATCATGATAATTGTTTAGATACTGTATTTTTGTAAACAAAAGGTGTTAACTAATAAATGTCTGAAATGTTTCAGCAATAAGCTAGTCATAAAGCTCAAAAATACTATTTTTTTTACAGATGAACGGTAACTGATTGTGTTAAATTTCTTCACAATGTCGAATTAAATTGATCAGATGCCCTCTAAATTGGTTAGAAATATTGTATGTGTTGTCAAAATTACCATATCCTCATGTATTTGGTGATTTACATTAAGAGAATTTAAAAGATAAAAGCCAGAGCACACACATACATACACACATGCTTTGCATTGTTCTGACATACAATGTTGGAGTCAACAAGGAAACAGTTAGCCATTTCCTGGATGTGACCTAACAGCGGCCAAGAAGGTGGAGCATCACTTAGGTTGAGACACGCAGTTTGGGTGATTACATTCTAAATGTCTCTGTCACTGTCATAGTCTGTTCTATATAAATGCCCAACACAGACTATTTGGCTGAATTAAAGGCAATAAGGTAAACAGTGGTTCCATGAGGGAAAAAAACCAAAAATTCCCATTCAATAATGTGCAATTAAAATGATCACATTTACTATCAAATGGTTTCTCATAATTAAACCTATAAAAGTGATTGATAGTTTCATGTCTAATTAGATAAAATGCTTAATAACACAATTAACACTGGTTTTGAGACAGCAAGCATGAACTATGTCCATTCATAAAATCCAGTCAAATGAAGCGGCTTAACTCTTTTTTTTCACCCTTTGCAAATCAAATTATCAACCCCTAGTGGCGTCTCCAATTCAGAAAATTATGGTCAAGGCCCCAAGCCTCGTCAAATAAACGTTATGGCAATACAATTTGTCATGACAAGAAGACAAGTCATATAAAATCCCTTTATCAATCTAAAAGAAACAGTGTTTTATAAAATAAGGACGTGATATTGGTGGGAAGTGCGTGAAAGGGTTAAAGACCAATATGTCCCAACGCTAAATCAGGGATGGCAAACAAGTTAGAAACAAAGAGCAAAAATTTTAAAGTGTGGGCATCAAAGAGTCACACCTGCCAAAATGATTACTTACTTAGAATAAGCCGTGGAATTAATTGGCAGTTCCTTACATCAGAAGCAGCATAAAAATAAATTGAATCTGCCAAATTATTTTAAAAATTATGTATTATTTGTTATTAATGGGTCCTGATGAATTTGAGGGTGTTTTAAGACAGAATAAAAATAAGAGAAACATTAAACGAGGCAAAGATCTACCATATATAAAAAATATGATAAGAAGCAAAGTGGCGCATTCATGTTCGCCACCGCTGCACTAAATGCAGGCATCTTTTACCTTCTTCTCGATGGATGACAGAAGGTCTTTAAGAATAGCAAGCTTGGTCACCAGGTTCTCCAACTCCTGATCTCCACCTTGATTCACCGACTACAAGAAAGATAACCGTCATTGATATATTGCATGGGTCGGGAAGCTTTTTGACAAAGACAGAAACCATTCATATTTTTAAATGGTATTTTTTGAGAGCCATACTCAGCCACACTAATTTTTCATTTCATCTTCTGAACCGCTTTATCCCCATCGGGGTCACAGGGGATGCTGGAGCCAATCCCAGCTGACTTCGGGCCAGAAGTAGGGGACACCCTGTATCGCTGGCCAATCGCAGGGCACAAGGAGACGTACAACTATTCACACTCAAATTTATACCAAGGGGCAATTTAGAGTGTCGAATCATCCTATCATGCATGTCTTTGGAATGTGGGAGGAAAACGGGGAGAACATAAACCCAGGACTCCCACTGTGAGGCCGACGTGATAACAACCCGACTCAGAATTTAAAAGTTGTGTGCTTTTTTGTCATTTAAACACTTAAAAGTACTTTTTTTTAGAATTAGTTGTATGTGAGTGACGCTGTTGCTAATCAATGTGTATCAATGCGAGTATGTATTCACAAGGGAGTCTAATGGAGAAAAAAAATGGTACAGCGGTGCTCAAGCTACATTTTAGCTTACAGGTTTGCAGAGTGCAATATGTGCCCATCAAAATGTGGCTCGTGTGCTATAGATTCCCTACGCCTGATATAGAGAATGCCAATCTATACTATCAGCATGCAGGATTTTTAATAAAGCCAAAATTAACCTCATAAATACAGTATTTAGCTTGTTTAAAAAAGTATCAATGTGTTGTGTAAGTATAGTATTTCTTTTGGGATAATTTCTTTTAATAATAGTATGACTTCTGTGTGATTAAGTATATCCTATTGTGCCAAGGCTAAAAAAAAAAAAAAAAGGATCACATGACACCAACTTTAGTATATAGAGAATTGTTCATATCCTTTTTTCAGAGTTGGAAATTTATCACAATGGAATTTTTTTTGTCACAATGGAATCAAATATTTGAGTTAGTGATACTTTCGTATGAAGTCTTTGAAATATCATGCTTGACGCAAATCTGTGAATAATCATTGCTAAAAAAAAACCTTTGCAAAATTAGTAGGGATATTAAAGATGACCAGTGCTAGATGGATGGATTGATACAATTATACATTGAGTAAAGATTAAGGGATGACATACCTGTTGGATCATCTTGGATACCATGAAGGCACTCTGCTGATCGAATACTTTTGAAAGGATTTCCAGGCCAGACAGCACCTTATCCACTTCCCTATTTACGAAAAGGAAACAAAAGTTTCACGCTTCAATTTTGCTGAGCCATATGAGGCAAATTTTGTATTGGCAATTAAAAAAAAGCATTTCCTTATTTAAATTACTCTGAATGAGTTCAGGAAAGAATTAAGTCCTAAAAATGTACAGTATGATGAAAGCGTCTGGCACTCACCCATTGAGACGCTTGCAAGAGGCCACAAGTGTCTTGTTGAGGTGGGGCAGCGAACTGGCTCCCTGTTTGACAGCCTCGAGGTCTAGAGCATAGCTGCCCTTCAAATACTCATGAGATATAGTACTAAGACCATTCGCTGTTGGGGCACTGAAAAAAAAGTCAAAATGGAACTCACAAGATTGTAAAACACACAATTGATACATAAAGTTTTGTTTATTCAGCTATTGCCTATTTAAAACATGTTATTTGAAAGACCAGGATATAAATATAACGCAGACACTGTATAATTACAGGCAGTCTTCAGCTTACAACCCATGCGAGTTACGTCAGGTCATGGTGAAGCATGATTCACGAGAGGGTACGGCAGTGGTTTTCCCTTGCAGGAAGCGCACAGTTTCACTTTCTAGCTGCTCAGAGTGAAGATAACAGTATATAGTACATGCTATAAAAGAATAAAAAATGTAGTAAACTACTGTACTTAGAAAGAATATGGATACACGTAATTGAAAAATGAATGGATAAAAAGATTTCAAATACCGTATTTTCCCGACTATAAGGCGCACCGCATTATAAGGCGCACCCTCAATGAATGACATCTTTTCCATATAAAAGGTGCACTGTATTATAAGGCGCACTGTCTACTGCGCCTTATAGTCTTGAAAATACGGTAATTGCTATTGACTTCGAGGTATGAAGCACTCACTACACAATCACCTCTAGAGCCAGCCATTGTTGATGTTTTGGATTTTTTTGTATAAAATCTTGCAGTGGGGGAGGAGCTATATGATGGAATGGATTTTGTAAACTAAGATGGCATCTGCATATTTAACAGTATTGTTTCAGTTCAGGCGTTTGTGTTTTTTTTTAATATCCAACAGTGGTGGTTTTTCGTTTTTGGTTTTCTGTTTTTTCCGTATATAAGGCGCACTGTCTATTTTGGAGACAATTTAAGACTTTTAAGTGCGCCTTATAGTCGTGAAAATACGGTAATTTTAAAAAAGAAATAGCCCTAAGATGATGCATGTAAAAAACTTCAGACTAATATGTAGTTTGCCATTCGACCAAAGTCAGCTGGAATAGGCTCCAGCACCCCACAACCCTGACAAGCATAAGCAGTTTTGAAAAGGGATGGAATAATGCATCGGTCGATTCATTAAATAATAAATAGCCAGACACTGATTAATTAAAGTGCTTCAAAAAACTAGGGGCCCTCCACGTTTTTCTTGCCTGGTTAAAACAGTGCTAAAAGAGAAAGAATAAAAAATAAAATATAAATTGTACATGTTAAATACTGTGTTAACATGCAAAAGGCAATTCTAGTACTACTTACACTCTTTGGTTTTCCCTTATAGGTGCTTTGTTTTAGCAGTATATATAGTCTGTGGTCCTTGCAATTATCTAACAAAGTGGCTAGGTTAATTAACTAGATTTGACTTTTCTGTATTATCATGAAAATCAATTAGACTGCACACATTGGAACTAATGGTAAGTGAATATGAGGCTTGGGACAGAATACAGTTGTAGTATATATTTTAAAAAATGATGCACGTTGTAATGCACATGAAACAAATAAAGTGGGTTGCTTATGATTTCAGTCTAAAAATTATGAATAAAAGAAATCCAATTTGTACCTATCTGAGGGCGTCTCTGAAACAGGAGGAGTTGATGTGGAGGCTGAGCGGGGTGGTAGAGGTGGTTTCTCATCCTCGCCATCTACAAATCAGGAGGCAGATGTTGAAGCATACGACCATACGGGCCACCGCTGTACTTTTTTCTGGAAAAGTACCTGAATAGTCACGGTCATCAGGGATGGCGGTTTCCTCTCGGTCAACGGCATAAAGCAGAGTGGTCACCAGGCCCTGACTGGGCTGCAGGTACAACGACACGAGCTCTGGTAATGTTTTAAATCTCTTGGGCTGGACGCCCTGTGACGTCTGGGAGGAAGAAAAATGGACGGATATGCAAAGAGACAAAATAAAGAGAAATATTATTTTTATACCGTAGACAGGGAACAAACCTTGTAAAAAAATAGTCTAGTCATGGTCTGGTGTCCCAAATAAGTCATGCAGTGTAAACAAATATATCCAGGAGTCTAAATATAGTTGAGCTCAGGAGGAGGTGTTTTGGCATTTTGCACAGTTCATTCCAGTGAGGTAAGCCAAATTAATCTTTGAGGCAGATAAATAAAGTGAGAGTTCGATGTCACGGTTAGAGTCGCAAAGGCTGTCAGCAATGTGGGAGAGCGCCTTAGTGGCTTGTGCCTGTGCGGCATGTGTGCGGCATGTGCGTGGCGGCATTTGGCAGTGGTGTGGACTGCACAGCTGTTGAACAAGACACAAAGAGACTGCTGTTGGCGGGGTGTATGTGCGTGTGCTCGCGCGTGTCAATGTGAGACCTCAAAGCCAACCAAAGCATCTCTGCCTACCAGCTGCTACTGAAGCAAATACACTTTTTTCTTGAGTCAATATGCTGAACCCTAAGAGAACTATGAGTGGATGCATTATAATTGTTTGTGCCTTCACTGTACCTGCACAGCCAAAAATCCCTCTTCATCTGGGAGAATTCTGTAAGTGTGGACATGCTTCTGAAACCTGGGAACAGTAGAGAAATTCAAACTGAAGTATAACATATGTTTTAAACAATCTTCACCACTGTACAAATTGTATTTGCGATCAGACACGCGCCTACATACAGTTAACGCATACTTGACCTCAGCTGGTAGGGCTGTGTATGCATGTTTTTTGGAATGAGGGAGGAGCAGTGTAAAAAAGCTGAACCTGTTACTGTCAATTAAAGACTGAGAGGTCTTTATCCTTGTAGTGCCATGATACAGTGGACCAATAACACACACTGAAACTGAAACTACACTTTCCAGTCCTTTAAAGTCTGTGTGAAATAAATGCCTTACTGATTAAACACTTCATAACAAGTAGTTCATCACCATTGTGACATTGGACTACACGACCATAGCTATATGCCTGCAGCTAGGAGCTGCACATCAATGCTTTTCATGTCTGCGCTTCATGTCTGCTTAGTGGACCGGACATAATATGTTCAATTTGCCCAGCAAACCTTGCAATGCTTGTCTTGCAGTTGTGTGTTAAACACTTTGCATAGTTTAACATTCAAGTTGAGTTAATGTTTGCCCACTTCCATTTTGATCTATTTTCTTTGTTTAGATAAGAACAAAAAGTTTAGTAAACTATTATGATAAATATAAATACACTTCAGTCTTTCTCCTGTAAATACACTGTATATAAAATGGAAACTAGAAACTTTAAAACATGTAGACTACATGACAGACAATCTAACTGCAATCCCAATATTAGTATTCATAATATGAATCCAATATGATGCTACCATTCACTAGCACAGGTTATCAGATGTAACTTTCTTTTACGAGTCATTTAGAATAAAGTACTGCCTGGATTACAAATATGAGGGGGGAAAAAAGACACTCAATAACGGACGGCCCACTGGAGCGAGGTGTTAGCGCGCCGGCCTCACAGTTCTGGGGTCCTGGGTTCAAATCCAGGTCATGTCCATCTGTTTGGAGTTTGCATGTTCTACCCGGGCCTGCGTGGGTTTCCTCCGGGTACTACAGTTTCATTTCACATTCCAAAAACATGCATGGTAGGCTGATTGGACACTCTAAATTGCCTCCTTGTGCCCTGCAATCGGCTGGCCACCGATTCAGGGTGTCCTCCGCCCGTGGCACGGAATCAGTTGGGATAGACTCCGGCACCCCCCACAACCATAATGAGGATAAAGCGGTTCAGAAAAAGAGATGAGAACACTCAATAACTGTGCTCATACTCAATCACAAACAAATAATCTACACCGGAAAACACAAAATTGAATGTACCTAATGTAGCACATCCATTGTTAAGCGTTAGTGTGACCTTGTCTTCCTGTTGGAAGTTGACAAGATTCTCTATCTAAGTAAATACTATTGTTTCAGGGGGAAGGGAAGGAGAAAATACAAGATTTACAGAAAGAAGCCCCAAGGCTACAAAATCTACACACGTCTGTGTGTCTGTACAAATACGTTGATAGTGTGACAACTAAATCTGTTGATGGTGAAATGCAATCACTTCATCTTGCTAAAGTACAAAAAAAGTCAGACGTGCTTAGTGCCACCATTCAATGTTAATTGTGAGGGAACTATTATGCAATGTATCAAAATATTGGCTATTAAAGTTCAAAATATTCCGAAACCTCATAAAATAGAAAACTAGTGGAGATTGTTTTCCCCCAACAGACAGACGCTTAGAAGTGCAAGTCTGAAATGCGACATGTTTAGACGCGCAACACGGATACCAAGGAGGGTCTGTTTTATAGGAATTCTAATTTGGCTGAAGCTGTCCCAAAGTAGAGGAAATCACGCTGTCACTCAGCATATTTCGTCCAATTATGGCATGGGCTTCTGTCTTTAAATACTACTGTCTAAAGTCTCAATATTCACTTAACTTATTTAAAGTATACACATTAGGCTAATTAAAAATATGTACCTCATAATAGTTTTACTTTAGTAATAGAAAAACAATTTAACATGAGTAAATATTTTGCCTACTGTACTTTCACTCAGTTTTTTTTTAGAAATTGACTTACGATTGTTTTACAGCGGTTGATATGCAGGCTGTTTTTTTACGAGATAGAAATATGATATAGCTGCATTTAAATTACGCTCTTGACTGGAAATTGACAATATTTTTTGTTTGCACTTAAAACAATAATAAATGAGGGGAGTCATAAACGAGTACTTTTAAGTGATCGCAGTGTTGTAAACAGAGGGGCAATAATAAGACTTATAAAGTATAAAAGAGAACGTATACATCACAAAAAGGCAAATTTGTCCCAGAGCTTAACCAATAAGCACTCGTGTCATCTTTCCCACAGTTTCTCTAATTATTGTTGTACGAGTTGCCAGATGTCAAAAAACATATTTCGTCGTAGGTAAAGAGAATTTTCAGATTTTGTGACCCTTTTTCCTAGTGACATTTACCAGCGACGCCTAAAAAAGCTCAATATTATCTAATTTTATAATGCTTTTAAAATAAATTATTTTTTCAATATTCTAATTTAGCTAAGAAATAAAAAAACAGAAAGGAAATCAACTATTACGTTTTCTTTTTTGGGAAACAGCTATCTGCCTCGTGGTGTAGAGGTTCCCTTGTTCGACTTCAGTGCGGGCGGGCGCGGGCTTGATTCCCACTGGTGGCGGTATGATTGAGTGCGTATGGTAGTTTGTCTCTCTGTGCGCCCTATGGCTGACTGGCGACCAGTCTAGGTTGAAGTCTGCCATTCGCCCGAAGACAGCTGGGTTAGGCTCCAGCAACGCCCGCAACCCCTCGTGGATGAGCGATATCGAAGATGATGATGATAATGATAAATAGCTAACACACATCTACGCTGCTTGGAACAAATGATGAGAATGCATAGGTGTCATTAAAAAAGAAATGAGCTTAACTTTCAAAACAATTTAATGTTATGACAACATGGAAAATGCAAATCTTGTTTAGAACATGACGTTGTATAGGTAAGTAGTAACTTAAAATGGCGAGGCAAAAGTGAACGCATTCAACATTTTAATATTTTTAAAGGAATTTGATGGAAAATGAAACATTGATCGATTTTTTGTTGTTTTGATTTTCGTAATTTTTATACAAAATCCGCCTGTGAAAGTTTGGTAAAGACTGGTGTCGTAGACGATAAGTGAAGAGGCGATAATCGAGGGATTACTGTATTTGGCAACACTGAGTATTTATCAAAAATACACTAAAATGAGAGTTGTTATTTTCATCTTAAGTCATTTTACAAGTTGATGGCATTCCCTAATGTTTTCTACTCTGAATAAAATTTCATTTATTCTGTAAATCTATTTATTTATTAATTTCATTCAAGGAAATGTAAGGGCCACAATGTGCTTGTGGGATACTATAGAAACAAGTGGAGACAATCCATTATATAAAGCCACTCCCCAAACCATAGGAATGAGACCCACTAAACCCCCTGCTAAGAGCATTATAAAAGATGAGTCATTTGGAAATTGGTCACAAGTTTCCTGTATTGACTGTAAAGGTAATGCAAAGTAAGGCCTCACCCTGAACTATGAACAACTACACAAAATCCTTGTTATGGTTTTCGCAACAGACATATTACTAATGTTGACATTAGTATTAGTACTAGTGAGCTTTGGGGTAAAATATGAAAACATTTTTTTAAGGAATTGTGTCACATAATTCAATGACTTCATGGCACAATTATACCTATGGAATATCGATCTTTGTCTTTAAATAACATTGGCCTACTGGGTGTTCCCTTGCAGCTGTGACATAGTTTGGGAAGTAAACTTGACACAAATAAAAATGCAGTCGTGTTGTTGGAGAAATCAAAAGTTGTAATTCATGGCAGAAAAAAATGGAAGGAAATTTGGTTATGACAAAGTGAAAAACAAAGATTGACTGAAGTGAGCCGTGTGAGTGTGGTATCTACTTAAGTCTCCAAAACAAAACCCTCCTCATTACAGCCACACATATCAGCAGAATGGAAACGCATTTATGAGTCTAAAGCCCACATGAAAAAAATACATTGCGTGTGTGAGTCACTGGCCATCTATGTATACACCCCAAATCCAATTTAATTGGGACATTGCATCAAATGTGAAGAAAAACAGAATACTATTACTTGCAAATCCTTTTCAGACTCATTCAAATAAGTATACTTCCAAAACAAGATACAGTGGTACCTCGACATACGAGCTGCTCTACCTCCGAAAAGCTCAATCAAATAATTCGCACTAGATACGAGAACAATTTCAAGATGCGAGAAAGCCGGGTGGCCATGGCACTGTCTTTTTGCCGCATCTCTTTCATGTATAAACTATATCTACGGGCACTAGGCAACACGAGAGGAATACGTTAACCATATCCATCATCCTGAAGCAGAAGGACGCAATTAAGGAGAAGAGGCCTTCCAAAGAACAAACTATAATTTCCCTCTGGGCGCAGTGAAATTCATGACGAGATGGAGAGCCTTCTAATATTGTGAATAAAAGATAAACAATTAGCAGGCGATAGCGTAACAGAGTGAAAAAGCCAGAATTTACATGGATTTAATAACAAAGAAAGGATCTGAAAAGGGGGAGCTTTTAACACCTTCAGAATGCTTTAAAGCGAGTCATGGCTAGTTTGAATTTTTTTAAATAAAGATCTGGAATACTAGCATGGCTACACTGTTTAAGCAGAAGGAACTATTAAAAGCAAACATGCATGTCTTCTCTGTACTGAACGAGATGAAGAAGCTATTAGTCATTTGAAGTTCTATTTAATGCTAAATTGTTTTGAATTCATGTGTTCGCATGCTAACGTTTGCTTCCTCCTTACTGTACTGTGCTACTGCACAAATAGAACATGATTTTGCATGCTTGTCATTCATTTTAAAACATCAATATATAATTTTCTTATCATTTTCTTTCATTTATGTCTGCTTTTCACACTTTTCATACAAACGTGGACACATGATCACAGGTTTAGTTGGTAGTTGTTTTTTTTTAGGTCCGTGCAACGAATTACAGAATTTAAATATGAAGTCCTGCTCCACTTACGAAAAGAGTTACGATAAAACTTCTACAACCAATTAATTTCCTAAGTAGAGGTACGACTGTAAAGAGTGCCCCGATGTCTGGGTGGTTAGCGCGTCAGCCTCACAGTGGAAGACCTAGGTTCAAATCCAGGTGGGTCCACCTGTGTGGAGTTTGCATGTTCTCCCTGGGCCTGCATGGGTATCTCCAGGTAGGCCGGTTTCCTCCCACATTCCAAAGACACGAATGGTAGGATGATTGGACACTCAAAATTTCCCCTAGGTATGAGTGTGAGCATGAATGGTTGTTTGTCTCTTTATGCCCTGCGATTGGCTGGCCACCAATTCAGGGTATCCCCCGCTTCTGGCCCAAAGTCAGCTGGGATAGGCTTCAGACCCCCAAGACTAAAGTGAGGATAAAGCGGTTCAATGAGATGGGATGATAGATATGGCTGTACTGACTTTCCACATAGCCTTTTATTTATTTGTTTTTTTTATATTATGCACATAATCCATCATTAAAAATAATATTTTCTACATGGTCTTATTTTACAAACCGTTTATCCTCACTAAAGGGATGCTGGACCCTATCCAAGCTCACTATGGACATCTGAATCGTTGGCCACCCAATCCCAGGGCGCAAGGAGACGGACAATTAGAGCAATTTAGAGTATTTAACCAACCTACCCTGCATATTTTTAAGACATGGGAGGCAACCAGAGTGGCCGGAAAAAAACCAAGCCAACCCTGTGAACCCACCTGCAATCAAATCCTTGAAGCCAAAACTGTGAGGCCGACATGCTAACCACTTGACCACCACCGGGCCACCGGTAGTTTCTACACGTGTTGCACAAAAATAAGGACAAGGGAAGCAGAAGTAGCTGCAGAAAAGCAGCAAGGTAAGAAATTAACAACAAATCCTCTCAGGTGACGCAGCATTGTTTTAATAACAGTATCAGAACCTGTTGTTGTTGTTCCTTGATGCTATTTTTTTGCATGACCACATGTCACCAGAATTTTGTTTTCCATAGCTAATTTGGTTTTGCACTACTCTTGATGTAATAGAGGGTATTTTTGCATTTTCTACAGGCGGACTTCATGGTAATGACCATTCTCATGCTTTAAAAAACAAGAACAGGGTCTGTATTTTGACTGATTCGTTATTTTCATTTTTCATAACAGACAACAGTGTTTTTTAGGTCGTTTTGTTACCTGATATTTTGATCCAACATTTTGTCAGGCAAGAACGGTAATCCCATCGAATATTGCGGATAACGTAGACCAGACATGGCCAAAAGAAGACAAAATGAACTTAATACAACTAAGAACAAAGCCTTTCTGCCTGCGTACTGGATGAACAACCAAAAGAAAGACAAACAAGAAAAACAATCAATGTAGTCCAAAAATGTAAATATCTAGAAATCACTCTTGACTCTCAAACAAAAGATAACACGGTAAATAAAATTCTATTTCAGTTGTCCAATTTTAGGTTCATTAGAAGCAATCTATATCACTCAGGACTTACTGCCTAACAAGTTGCTCATCGGCCTGCAAAACACCACCAAGACCAATTGAAACCATTTATAAGCAGACTTTGAAAGTAATGGACAGAAAGCCAAAAATGCACCACTACTGTCAGATATTAAAGAACCACAAATGTTTTCTCAACTAAGGTTCTAACCATAGAGGTAAAGAGCTTGCACTGTGCTTTACATTTCATATGTCGCGCATGCAACTCATGAATAGATAACCTGATGCTGTTTTGGAATCTCATAAGCAATTAACATGACAAGACAAAGTCAATGAAGCATTGATGTACCATAATTTCACACCAATAGTGCGCACCGCTTGAAAGGTAGCCTTCAGCTCATGAGAAGAAGAGGATGATAAGGAATATGTTTTTAGGATAGAAATAGAGACTAACACAGTGCATGAATGCAAAAGAACGAGAACACGGCCAAAATGAGCGATTATGAGATGCAAAACAACACAGATCCGATCCACTATCAAAGTGATTTATCCCATAAATCATACAACGGTCAGGCCTTTTTATACTTTCATGACAATTAACAAAGTTGTAAAATGTACTTCACTATAGAGCAGTCACAACTGGTCAATAGAAAGGCATCGAGGTATTTACGCTCTAAAAGCAGTGAAGTAGGCACTGTTCACCCAAAATGAGTTACAAGTATAGACTGTTTGAACTCAGCATGGGGCAAATGAGTAGATGAGCAATGCAGGTCAAGTCAATGTCACAGCATTCAGTCACGTGACACATGCGATGAACCTAAATTATTTGAGGAAAGCATATGACTTGCCTTGTAGATTTTAGACGTGTTACTTTTAATGTGGCCAAGTCATCGAAAGAGACATTACCGACAGCTGAGTTTGTTTAAATGTTTTTGTCTTCCAAAAAGGGAGTGGTGGCACAGTATTAATAGGACGAAAATGATGTTTTATCATCTATTTCATTGAGGACTAGGGAACATGTGAAGTGCATCTTAACCTTCAGCTAGCTTTTAATTTAAACCTCTTTTTTTCACCACTGGTATTCGTTTAATAGCAAGGTTCAGCACCCACCCACAGTGCTGAGTGCCCTGTAAAATAGGACCTTAACCACATATATCAGATGATAAATATGGGCAGCTCTCAGGCTACTGAATGCCAGGCAAACACGGTTTTTCTTTCTCTCTCCTCTGATGCCCATGCACACGAAACTAGCTAGCATTTTCATGTAGTTATATCAAGAAATATTACTTTATAATCAAGAAAATAGACAGCCCGGTAGAGCGAGTGGTTAGCGAGTCAGCCTCACAGCTCTGGGCTACTCTGTTCGAATCCAAGTCCGTCCACCAATGTGGAGTTTGCATGTGTGGATTTTCTCCGGGTACTCCGGTTTCCTCCCACATTCCAAAAAACATGCATGGTCGAGTGATTGGAGACTGAATCGCCCCAAGGTATGTGTTTGAGTGTGCATGGTTGTCTGTCTCCTTGTGCCCCGTCATCGGCTGTGAGCTGGGATAGGCTTCAGCACCCCCCGCGACTCTAATGAGTATAAAGCAGATCAGTAAATGAGATGAATCAAGAAAATATTCCAAAAGAACAGCACAGACAGTACATTCATTCCACTTCAAAACTCCCTGAAGACATTGCGCTTCGACGTAAACGTTAAAAGTGCCAAAATAGACGAACAAGAAATAAGTTTTGGCAGCAAACAAGAGCAAAGACGTCAACAAAATGTTTCTGTCATAAAACGATCTTTTCGACGGTTGAAGTACTTACAGTACACACAAAGCGTAAGCGCCGTTGACGCTTTCGCTGTCCCGTACCAGGAAGCTGCCGTCCCTCCCGGCACGAGCCAGCAACTCCTCGGCCGCTGCTCGACTGAGATCCCGGTGATACCACATCGGCGGTGCGGGCCCGAGTGGAGAGAGCCCACCACCGCCACCTCCGGCCATGGCCACAGCCCCTCGAACCGGCGTCGACTGCTTCCCGAGTAGTCCGAAAAGCTCCCAGCCTGTCTTCAGACGGGTAAAAATGAAACCGTTGACTTAAGACCTGAGCAAAGTGACCCAAAAAAAGAAAAACTTTAGCGCTAACTAACTTTAGCCAACAAGTTCCCGATGCGTTGAGTTAGGTGGGTAGCTGTATGTCGTGTTTCTGTTCTTGTAAAGCTCGTCACCGTCCTCTTTCGCTTCCCCACGACCACGGAAATCTGGGTATGTAAATCCACTGTGGAAAGCGGGGAAAGGCGTTGGACATTGCCGACGTTCGCACACTGTCTCCCCCATCTGTAAACACGCAAAATTTGGACAAGAGTTTCAAAATAAAAGCCGCAATTGAGCAAGTCCCTTTTTAGTGTTGTAATTTTGTAGGAATATTTGGTTGTTAAAATGACGAGCTTTATAACGCTCTTTATGAGTCAGAATTCGTGCATTTGACGACATTAAAAATAAGAGCAACGGAAAATGATGAATGAAATTCATTAATTCATTTGCCGAACCGCTTAGTCCTCACAAGGATCGCAGGGGGTGCCAGAGTATATCCTAGCTGACTTCAGCAGGAAAATGATGAATGAAATTCATTAATTCATTTGCCGGACCGCTTAGTCCTCACAAGGATCGCAGGGGGTGCCAGAGTATATCCTAGCTGACTTCAGCACGAGGTGGAGAACACCCTGATTTGGTGCCCAGCCAATTGCATGGTACGAGGAGACAGACAACGATTCAACAAAAACAAAATTCATCTATGCAAAACTAATTTTATTTAATAATAATGATGAATAAATTATCTTAATGGTAATAGTTACAATTATAGCTATCACCGTCATTATTATCTTGTATACATATGATATTTCTATATGTATGTTCATTATTGTTTCAGCTTCATCGTGGTGTAGAGGTTCACTCGCCTGACTTCGGTGTGGGTAAGTGTGGGCTCAATTCCCGGTGGTGGCTCCCATCCGCTTCACTCTATGTTGAAAAATGCTCTTTGGAGATCCCGGTCTGATCAAGCCAACAGAACCACATGATCTGCAAAAACCAGGGATGCAATACTGAGGCCACCAAACTGAACCCCCTCAAAGTCGAGGCTGTGTCTAGATTATTGGTGGGCAAAGTATTCCACAAAGTGGGTGCAGGTTTTCATTCCAACGTAGAAAGAAGACACCTTTTCACAAATCTGGTGTCCTACAAATGCAAACCGAGGATTTCAGACAGGTGCTTCTTGTTCTATGCAGAAATCTCATTGGTTAAAGTGTCTTTGGTGTATCGGTTGCAACAAAAATCTGCACCCACAACATCTCTCGAGGACCGATTTGTCCACCCCTGGTCTTGATAGTCTGTCCTAGAAGTTATGAACATAGTTGGTGACCTATGGCAGTCTTGGCAGATTCTAAGCCCTACTGGAAATTGATCTATATTACTGCCGGCTATGTGGACAAGACTCGGGGATTCGGGTACCCCACATTTGCGGAGTAACCCCCACAAGACTCCATGGGGAACACAGTTGAACGTATTTTCGAAGTTATTAAAACACATGTATAGGCTGGTTTGGCCCGTGCCACTGACAGTGCGACACCGTATTGGAGGTTTAGTGCCATCAATTGTAGCCAATTAGGTAAATAGGGCCCTAAAATTGTTACTGTATTATTTTTTTTAGCATAACGAGCATAATTTTGTTTAAAAAAACTGAATCAAAGTTTGGTGTGCGTGATACACAAATCCGAGTGAAACACTGCCATCTGCCGGTGAAAAGTCCCCAGCCAAAGCCGTTTTGTATAGTAATGAGCGACATAGAACGTGTTTTAGCCTACAGCAAGTTTACAGGGCAATAGTATGGGTAAAAAAATAAATAAATAAATAAATAAATAAATAAATAAATAAATGCTCCGGAAAAACGAGAGTGGGAGTGCTATTTTCACTCAAGAAGAATGGAATCAATTGTTTGGTGAATCTGATGATGATGAAACAGGCTGAACATTTTTAAATATTATTTGGACAACGTCGGCGGGCCGGATTAAAAGGTCCCGCGGGCTGGATATGGCCCGTGGGCTGTAGTTTACCCATACTTGCCCCAGATAGACAACTGTAGTTTTCCTGGGAACAGTCAAATAGCATTAAAACATTTTCTTTCTTTTGTTTTTGGTTCATATTACAAAGAAAAGGACTTTGGCTTGTGACTCAGCTCAGGTAAATCCAATCTACAGTCCTACAGTTACAGTCCTTTGAAGTTGTGATTATATATAGTGTAATATTAAGTGTTCTCAGTTTTCACCAAAGATGAAAGTTAGGCATAGTTTGAATTAGTAAATTCCAATCATTTAAGGGCCAAAAGTCAAAATATGTCTCAGACTCCTGCCTGATAAATTCTGTGGCAAATATAGTTTGAGTTTAATTTATTTAATAGTGTCAGGATTATTACAATATATTTTAATTAATATATAAAAATATAAATACAGAGTGTCTCAAAAAATGAATGTACTCACTTTTAGAATAAAATGTACTCACTTTTAGAATGACCAGAAAACCTTTATGAACATAGAGTGAAGTGAGTACATTTTATTCTAAAAGTGAGTACATTTTTTGAGACACCCTGTATATATACATGTAAATATGTAATATTATAGCCAAAGGCTAATCTCCATCCTTAGTCCCTTGTGGAGGTTGGTGTTAAAAATACAAGATAAAATCAATAAGAAGATGGAGGGAAAATATAGTATTAAATACTTGAAAGACCTTTTTTTCTTTACAAAACTAGCTAGAAAGTCTTTATTTGTTGCCTCTTTGATGGTAAGAGGCTCTTTTACTTTGATCACTTTGATCTTCTGATCATATATAAATTCAGTTTCTTCATTATGAATTTAAACGCCATATACCTAGTTTCAGTTGGAGTGCATCCTTCTCTGCAAAACCAAGCAGGTAAATAATCCTAACTTTTTTTTAGCCATTAAAATTGCAGTGCTATGTATTTGTCATAATACCCCGCCTGAGTTGTGTAGTCTTCCTTTTGTTTTTGTTTTTTTGTATTTCTTCAAATTGTGTAATGAAAAATAGTTTCCAAAGTCAAGTAATACTATATGTTTTCATTTTGTAGCTAAGCATTGCTGACTGATAGCTTTTACAATTTTAATAATGCTTACAATTTTAATAATGCTTCATATTTGCTCTTAATCTCAGAGTTCTTGTCTTTTCCATAATCTTTTTTTCTTGCAATTTTAAGGGAAAAAATGCTTTTGTCAATTGAACGCTTTTATTAAATATTGTAAACATTGCCAACTGGTCACAATAACGCAGAGAAAATACATGTTATTCATAGCGGTGTGCTTTTGTTTGTACTTACTAGGGTATACATGGCTATGATGTGGTGCCTTCTTTGGCCTTCTATCCTCCTGGGAGTGATTTGCAACATTGCCCCAGGACGCTCTGTAGAAATTAACTTGGAAAATAACCACTACTACGCCGCTACCGGGTCAAATATCCAGCTGCCTTGTACCTACACCCACACCGTGGACACTCAGGAAAAGATGGAAGTACTGTGGAGTATCATATCTGCAGACAGAGAAGAACAGCCCATCATTTGGTTCACTGGAGGCCAATTGTATTCTAATATTTACAAACCAATGGTGGGCAGGGTCCACTTCAGTGCAGGAGATCCCCGAAATGGAGACGCGACGATCAATATCAAAGATGTCCGTCCCTCAGACATGGAGACGTACAGGTGTTTTGTGAAGAACTTACCAGGATTGGACAAGAAGAACATGGACCTGACCATCATGGAGGCACCCAGTCAGCCTCTGTGTAGTTTGGATAAGAACAACCACAACACAATGGTCAAATGCAAATCTTTGCATGGCACCCCACCTTTGAATTACAGCTGGGCCAAGACCACTGGAAACAAGGTCTTGCCTACTCAAATGATTGTGGACCCAATAAATGGCATCTGGCAATTGGACAATACTGAACGTGAGTGTGGAACCTTTCGCTGTACCGTGCAAAGTATGGTGGCTACCAAACACTGTGACCTTGACATTGACTGTTTGACGGCCCAGGACATGAGTGCGAGCAGTCCACTATTGCTGACAGCCAGTGGAATCTCCGCCATCACAATCACTATCACCATGCTTGTCCTTGTCGCAATTATCATTTCTGTAATCCTCTACCGCAGATGGGAAAAAAGATCAATGGATGTTTCTAACACAGTAGTATTATAATTAGACACATTTTCTTTTGCCTGACAGCACCAACAACAGTGATGTCACAAGTGTTAAGATTATGTTTTTGTATGTTGATTTTCTTTACCACAGCAGCATTTTGATTGGAATGTGGCTTTGATTTTTCATTTGTGTTGAATCTATTAAACAAGTTCTATAAATCCATCATAGGTCAGCTGTCTTTTGTACACACTTGCAAATTTAGAAAATGACAGACAACTAAAAGATGGTAATTAAACAAAAATTGGCCCAATTTTTGTTTAGTAAAACATTGCCAACTTCATTCTAACACTTAATGCCAAACCTATTGACTGATTTCAAATCAATAAAAACTAATCGTAATATATATAAAAATAAAATGATTAAAGTTTAATCTCATCTAAAATAAACCAAAAGATAGCTTGGTGATGATTGCACAGTTATTTGTCTCATTGTGCCCTGTTATTGGCCGGTGTTAGCATTGTGTCTTGGCCTCGTACTTACAACCCCATGTGTTCGTTTTGAATTGAATTGAATGCTTTGATTGTCATGATGAAAGTATAAAGACATTTATGGTCTGGGATATCGTAGTTTCATGTGCTGGTTAGATCAACTTTACAAGCTGTGATCCTTTAACAGTCATCAAACAGTCCAAAGTACAAAATGTATTATTTACATCACATTCTTAGATATAATTACACGGGTATTATTTGTCTCATATTCATCATAATCTGTATGTAGTGTGCACTAAAAAGCATGATGTAATTTAAAAGCTAAATGAGAAACTTTCCAACCATAATGACCCTGGTAAAGAATAACACAGTTGACAAACCATCATGTCAAATACAGAAGGCTCTAGGTCTGGGTTGGCAAACATACGGCCCGCGGGCCGGATCCGGCCCGTCTGATGGTTTGGTACGGCCCGGGGAAGAAAGCTGCATTGTATAAAAAAATATTAATTTTCTTTAAAATTTTTAGTTCTTGTATTATCCGCTAGGGGCGCAATGTTTTACACTTAAACACTTAAATATATGTTTAACTGTGTAAAAGTGTTGTTAAAATTGCACATACTTTATATTTATGTTCATAATATATTGTCATAATGTAAAGGAAAAATTCTGTTAATAAACATTTTGATAATTTACTCATTCTTTGCACTAATTATTAGTATTAGTGACTAATACAAAGGAAAAAAGTGGGCTTATTGTTAGTTCTATGTAATTTTGCAATGAGTTTACTGGTCCGGCCCGCTTGATCTCAAATTAAGCTGTATTTGGCCCGCAGACCAAAGGGAATTTGACACCCCTGCTCTAGGTCATTTTACTTGGCCATTTAAAATAGTAGACAAACAATGCATGTGAAAATGTTGGAACACATTTCATCAAGAGTTATTGATCTTCATAAGAAAGTAATTGCTTGCAATTGTACATAAGTCAAAATTGATCAACTATTCATTCATTCATTTTCTGAACCGCTTATCCTCACAAAGGTTGCAAGGGATGCCGAACTGACTTCGTGACGGAGGCGGGGACGTCGTGAATCGGTGGCCAGCCGGTCGCAGGCCATGAGGACAGGGACAACCATTCACACTCATACCTAGGGCCAATTTAGAATGTCCAACCAGCCCTACCATGCATGTTTTTAGAATGTAGAGGAAAACTTGAGTACCCAGCAAAAACATGAAAACTACACTCTGGATGGCCGACCGGGATTCAAACCCAGGACCTCTGAACTGCGAGTCCGACATGATAAAGACTCATCCGCCAGGCAACTTTGTGTATTACTGATTTAGGATTTATCGGTCCTACAGTGTCCAAAATAGATTTATAGATTGACAAGTTAGCAAGTGGTTAGTTGGCAGGTCGCCTTCACAATTCTGAGATTGAGGGTTCAATTCCACGTATGGACCATCCTGGCTGGAGTTTGCCTGTTCTCCCTGGGCCTGTGTGAACTTTCTCTGGGACTCTGCTTTCCTCCTACATACCAAAGACATGCATGGTATGTAGTTTGGACACTAAATTAAGCTTGGGTGTGAGTGTAAATTTTCAATATTCAAAACGCAGGCTACATCAAAGCCCATTTTATGTAAACATTTTTTGTTCTTTTCTACTGAATCTGGCTGGGTGTGACTTGACTAAATATCTCCGCAAATCAAATTCCCAGCACATACACACCTGAGGCTTAGGAAACAGGATACCAATAATTAGCCAGAAGAAAATCTAGTTATTTTATTGCTACAAACACATGTTTATGTGCTTCTTAATGGGTTTTAAAGATTATCTATTCCCAGAATTATACTACAATACAGTATATAATACCATTTATTGTTAAAAACATGTCTGTCCAAGCAAAACGGTATATTTTACGAGGGAATAAGAATCTGTCTTTTTGACCCTTTCATCCAAAGCCATAAAATAAGTTTTTTTTCCTTTTTTTTTTAAATAAAGACACAAACCTCGCAGTGCAAAAACGATCTGTCGATCAGTACAGTGATCAAAAAGCATTTCTATCAATATTATCAATATAATAGTAGCCAGAATGGTAAATTTATCTGCATCATGATGTTGCTAAAATAAGGAAAAAATGCATATTGTCAACTATTTTTGTACAAATGTATACAGTAAATAATGTATGTATATATGCCAAACTAGCGGCCCGGTGGATGAGTGGTTAGCGTGTCAGCTGAACTGTGGGGAACCCGGATTCAAATCCAGATCGGTCTACCTGTGTGGAGTTTGTAAGTTCTCCCAGGGCCAGCATGGGTTTTCTCGGGGTACTGCACATTCCAAAGACATGCATGGGAAACTGATTGGACACTCTAAATTGCTCCTAGATATGAGTGTGAGCGTGAACGGTTGTTTGTGTCCTTGTGCCCTGTGATTGGCTGGCCACCAATTCAGGTTGTCAGCTGGGATAGGCTCCAGCACCCCTCGCCACCCTAGTGAGGATAAAGCGGTTCAGAAAATGAGATATATTGAGAGCTCAAGGGAATTCAGGGTGTCCTCTGCCTCTGGCCTGAAGTTAACTGGGATAGGGTCCAGCACCCCCCACAACCCTAGTGAGGATAACGTGTATTTTTTCGCACATTAGAAATTGTAGTGAGTAATAAATAAAATGACTTTTTGATAATCACATAATTAAATGCTATTCTCACTTTAAAATGTCCATATTCTGTCGAAAGAAACAGACAAAAGAAGAAACTAAATACACCCACATTTGAACTTTGTTGGTAAAAATGTATACATGTCATTTGAGCCATCTTCTGGTGATGAAAAGCATGATAACATACAGTGCGAAAACATCATCTTACTGATCTATAATGAAAAGCGTAATATTGCCCTCAGAAACACTACTATTGTGTACCGATATTTACACGCAAACAATAAAAACTATCACACCCTTTTAACCTAAGACAATTGGGAATGACTCCAGCTTCTGTTTGACCCTGACACTGATAAGAAGTCTAGTTAAGTAAAAAGAATTATGAAGTGTTAGATTATTCCCTCCGCATTTGCTGTTGTTTTGAAAATGTTTGCTCCAAAATTTTAGCGAACCAAGTATACACAAATATTACCGTGAATACTTAAGTTTTATTTATGTGTTTTCTCACAGACAGAAAACATCCCAAATACACAATGCCTAAAAAAAAATACAAGAAAAGAAACAACAATAGAAGAAACAGGATGTGAAATCACCTTTATTAATTTACCCGGAAACCAGAGGTACAGGCACAGGGGGAAAGTACTTTATAGTTTAGATTAGCGTAGAAAGAAACAGGGTATGCAGGAAAAGAAGTGATGCAACTGAAAATGTACCCAGTTGCTGAGAATTGTTAATGTAATACTCAGCTACCTTTGTGTTAGGATTTGGGCCATTGAACCACAACTGCATGCATCGCCCTGATGTTTTCGGAAGTGTAGTGTAAAGGTAAGAGTTAGACCAGATTTGTTCACACATGGACTTCGGCGTTGGGTAGACATCAGACCACTTTTTGCATTTGCTTCCAACAGGGCATTGATTGATACCTGAAATGGAGAAAGAATTCTTTCAGGGGTGATTTTCAGCGTTAAAGGGCAAGACAAGACCTTGATCAGGAAAAAAGAATTTTGATTATGAACACACTGAGGCGAGCCGGCGGGTTGAGTGGTTAACACTTCGGCCTCTCAGCTCTGGGGTTCTGGGTTCAAATCCAGGTCGGTCCACCTGTGTGGAGTTTGGATGTTCTCCCAGGCCAGCGTGGGTTTTCTCCGAGTACCCCGGTTTCCTCTCACATTCCAAAAGCATGCATGGCAGGATGATTGGACGCTCAAAATTTCCCCCTAGATATGAGTGTGAGCAGAGCATGAATGGTTGTTTGTCTCTTTGTGCCCTGCGATTGGCTGGTCACCGATTCAGGGTTTCCCCTACTTCTGGCCCAAAGTCAGCTCGCATAGGCTCCAGCACCCCCGCGACCTTAGTGAGGATAAAGTGGTTCAGAAAATGAATGAATGAAAACACACTGAATTATTTTTTAAGTGTCAGAGTGGAGAAAAAAACCTAAATATCAGTCAATACTTCTATTGTCTACTTTAGCCAGTCAGACGCAAGTATCGCTGAATGTTCTGGCTACTCGTCGCGTATTGGTCTCCCACTTTTCTTAGCTAGCACACAGTAAGTGCAGTCCCTTCAGTATCCTCATATTCCATGACTTTTCATGCCTCTCATCTCATTTTATGAGCCACTTTATCCTCATTACAGTTGCGGGGGGTGCTGGAGCCAATCCCAGCTGTCTCCGGGCCAGAATCGGTGGCAAGCCGATCGCAGGCCACAAGGACACGGACAGCCATGCACACTCACAGGGGCAATTTAGAGTGTCCAATCAGCCTACCATGCATGTTTTGGAATGTGGGAGGAAACCGGTGTACCCGGACGAAACCCATGCAGGCCTGGGGAGAACATGTAAACTCCAACATTGGTGGACGTGATTTGGATTTGAACCCAGGACCCCAGAGCTCTGGGTTTGATGCGCTAACCACTCGCGCCCGACTTTACATGTAACATGGAAAAAGTTATGCTGGTGATGAGAACACACCTGTACTCCAGTCCCATCCTTTGTGCCAGTTAGATTTGCATGCCATTTCATTTTTGCAGTCCTCCCACCAGGTGTGGCAGTCCTCCATACACAATGGTACATTCAAGATTCGCTCCTTACGCCATTCCTGATCCACCTGCATCCACAAAAAAATAGTAGAGCATAAGTAATAAATGAATGCATATCATTGATCAGATGAAATAGCACACACACACACAAACAAATGTACACACACTCACACACAAAAAATACGTCCCAAGGTATAAAAAAAATGGAGTTATGAAACATCAAATGAAATCATCATCACTGAAATGTAAATTACCCTTCCTGTAACCATTTTTTTAATTGTCATAGTAGAGTTGCTTTCCGAATGACTATCTCCCAACACTTTGCTTGCCTCACATTGGCTGGAAGGAAAGTGCGTCAAATGATGCCTAATTCCCCGGAAATTTTTTCATCTTTTTACAGGACTATGGCAAAGCAGCTCCCGGCAGAGTGGAGTTCATGTTGTGCCCTTGAACCTTGTTCATCACTGAGTTATTTGTTAAGTTTTTGAGTCTTCGTAACATAAGTTTAAATTGCTAACTGTGTTTCCGTGCGTGTCTGCGTACACAACTACGACTTGCAATTCTATTGGAAAATGTCTTTGCATTTCTTATTAATTTTAATGCCTTAATAAATAACATTCTTATTTTTTTACCTAATTATTACATAGATATGTTTTTCCTAGTGAATTGGTATACAATTTTGCTAATTTAATGTAAAATATCCCCAAAAAATCCAAGTTACAAAATCACTAGAAGAAGGACTACAGTGTTTCCTCGGTTATCGCGGTTAATGGGGACCGGGACCACCCGCGATAAGTGAATTTCCGCAAAGTAGGGATTCCCCTTAAAAAAATGCTTAATTTGAATTTAATTCCAATTTTTTTTACCCCCCTGTATACAGTACACCATATAGAATACGGGTAGAGAGAGTGCAATTCATGTTATGACAAAAAAACTGTAAAATATGTTGTCTCAATGTAATATTTGTATTTAAAAAGAAATTCCCAAAAAAATCCGCGAAGCTCTGAGTCCGCGGTAGCTGAACCGCAAAGTAGCGGGGGAACACTGTAATTTATTGTGGGAGTAGAGGTATCACTGTATATAAATGCTGAAGCTGCCTGTGTTTTTTGTCTTGGGCAGCCTTCTATTGTTGTCATTGTTGTCAATATGGCAGTACCAACCGGTTGTATCCAAGGTCCAAGGTGTGGTGAGCACTCATAGAAACAAGTGTCCTGGATGAAGTGCCTCTTACACTTGGGGGCCATCCCTCCACAGTGATCCCAGTTGAAGTTGTACAGATAGGAGTTATCATTGTGCGCTTCGGAACTTGTATTTGCTGTGCAACATGCATTGTCACGCCATGGCGCACACTAAAAATGAAGTGAAGAACTCCATTAAAACATTTTACTTTTGATAGCAATTATCAATGAAGACAGAAACAGAATAAGATTTGCTTTGATCACATTCATGTCAATCACCTGCTGGTAAAGTTTTCCCTCGGGGCCAGGCTTAACTTTGTGATGTTTGGCATCCATACACATATTGAGTTTGTCCTCAGACATGCAGGTGCTGGAGAGACTGAGGAGCAAGACGAAAGCAGCACCCCACATGGCTCTGCAAAAAGTCAATGGGATCACCAAGAATGAAACAGCATCTTATCATTCACTCTGAGTATCTCAATCCCAGGTTCAGAACCTCCTGTGTGGAGTTTAAATGTTCTCACTGATGTTGCGTAGGTTTTCACCAGGTAATCAGCTTTCCTCCCACATCCCAAAAATATGCATGGTAGACAAGTCAAAAGCTCTAAATTGCCACTAGGTATAAGTGTATGCATAAATGGTTGTATGTCTCCTTGTGCAATGCGATTGGCTGGCCACCAATTCAGGGTGTGAATAGAATTAATAAAAAAAGTATGCACTTGGTTTGTCGTTGGTCTTTGAATCCATATCTTTATCTCAGAGGATTGCATACAATCCTGTGTGAAGGTGTCGATAACATTATACAGAACCAGTGTGCATTTTAAATATGTCTGTATTTGTGTACATATTCATATATTTATATTTCCTTGTTCAATGAAATTTACTTTTCTTCTAAGCCTGGCCTTTTAAATACTTTTTCTGCAGTTGTTCATTGATTTCATAAATGTAACACATTATAGTTTTTATTTATACAAAGCAGAAAAGAGAATAAAGCCATTTTATGCAGTTTTTGAAAACTTAGGAAGACGTTTCCTATTGGTACACCAAGTGGAGATAATGTTAAACGTCAACCCAAATTATTACAACACATCAGTCCTCTTTTTTAGGACACATCTTATTATTCATTCATTAATCATTATATGTGCTCACAAAGTGGAAGGGGAAGTCTGGGGAATCATCAAGTAATCTTTATTTGACAATTTAAAAAATCTACTAATAATTTGTCAAGTCACACTAATCCAAAATTAATATAGAAACTCCCACCTTATTATATAAAAAGTGGACTTTAAAGAAAAAACAGACCTAGAGCTGGAGGTAGTTTTCAATAATGAAGGAAATTGTTTACCTTACAGCAGAAGTCTTCAAATTTTTCTGAAATCCAGAAACTATTCAAAAATACACATTAGTAGCGTTTGTGTGAACTGGAAGGTGTGCGAGAGTAACTAAAGATGAGAAATGGCGCTCTCATGGGAATTATTGTCACAATAAAGATGTTTCCAAAGTCTAAAGTCTTTTACAAGTGTGTGGGCAAGGGGAATGATAATGGGGTTTATTACGTCTAGGTAGTTGAGTCTTATCTCAAGGTTTACTCCAAAGCATAAGCACAAAATGGCAAGGTGACCTGGGAATTACATTAAATGTAAGTCAAGCGTTAAAAAATATGGTCTTTAGAGTTAATAATGACAAAAGTGAATACGTTTTATTCATGTACTCATTCACTCTCTCACACATTCAGTCATTTAGTCATTCAGTCATTCAGTCATCCACTAATTCAACCATTCAGTCATTCGCTCATATGCTCATTCGCTCATTCACTCATTCACTCATTCACTCATTCACTCATTCACTCATTCACTCATTCACTCATTCACTCATTCAATCATTCACTCATTCACTCATTCACTCATTCACTCATTCAATCATTCACTCATTCACTCATTCACTCATTCACTCATTCACTCATTCACTCATTCACTCATTCACTCATTCACTCATTCACTCATTCACTCATTCACTCATTCACTCATTCACTCATTCACTCATTCACTCATTCACTCATTCACTCATTCACTCATTCACTCATTCACTCATTCACTCATTCACTCATTCACTCATTTACTCCGGGCGGCCCGGTGGGGCGAGTGGTTAGCGCGTCAGCCTCACAGCTCTGGTGTCCTGGGTTCAAATCCAGGTCATGTCCATCTGTGTGGAGTTTTCAAGTTCTTCCTGGGCTTGCGTGGGTTTCCTCCGGGTACTCCGGTTTCCTCCCACTTTCCAAAAAATATGCATGGTAGGCTGCTTGGAGACTCTAAATTACCCATGGATATGGGTGTGAGTGTGCATGGTTGTGACCGGCGATCAGCTGGCCACAGAATCAGGGTGTCCCCCTGTCGGCTGGGGTAGGCTCCAGCACCCCCCGTGACCCTTATGAGGATAAAAGCGGTTCAGCACTCATTCAGTCATCTTCCATACTACACATCCTTTGAAAGGGTTGCTGGGGCCTAACCCAGCTGACTTTGGGCGAAAGGCAGACTACACCCTAGATTGGTCGCCAGTAAGCCGCAAGGCACACAGAGGGACAAATGACCATACGCACTCACAATCATACCTCGACCAGCGGGAATTGAACCCTCACCTGCCCACACCGAAGTTAGGGGAGTGAACACACGAGCTGGCTCTGAATAGTTTTTGAGCTGTCAATTTGTGAAAATGTCTCTAAAAGTAGTGTAAAAGTTTTTGTGTGCAGTTTCTTGAGTTACAGTAATAGTATGTGAAGTGTACATTTTTTTTGCAGTTGACAAATGAATAAAATTACCGAATCTGTATGAAAATAGTGTTTCCTTAAAATTATGTGACTGTACTTTTACGAAAATATAAAACAAAATAATGACTGAATTTAAAACGTTAAAAAGTTATCTTTTGGGCCGTTGTTTCTACCAGCAGAACGGAACGTTTAAGCAACAAATTCTAACCGGAAATAGTCGGACATATTTTCGTGAACATTTATTTTGAATTTTTGAAAATACGGCTCATAGTAGCAGGTTAATCAGCTGTAACAATTTTATGGTGACGTCTCATGTTATAACGACTTAGTCCTTATTAACTTATTGGTGTTGTCACTTATCACCGATAGACAAAAAGACGACGACACACGCGCAAGCGTCAAAGAAAGACGCCGTGTTCGGCGATCCCTCAAGCCGACATGTCCACGCTATTCCCCTCCTTGTTTCCCCGAATCACGGAGTCGTTGTGGTTCAATTTAGACCGACCCTGCGTAGACGAAACGGAACTGCAGCAGCAGGAACAGCAGCATCAAACCTGGGTAGATGATTCTCATTCCCATTCGGCATCATTTTAAATTCAGAGTTGGGGTTAGATTTATAATAAGGGACAGCACAATGTAATGAACCTATTCCGATCAATGAACATCTCATCTTATTTTCTGAACCGATTTATCCTCAATGGGGTCTTGGGGGGTTAGCTGGAGCCTATCCCAGCTGACCTCTGGCATAAGGAGACAAAGGACAACTATGCACACTCATACCCAAACCTAGGGGAAATTTAGAAGTCCAATCAGCCAACTATGCATGTTTTTGGAATGTGGGAGAGAACCGGAGTACCCAGAGAAAACCCACGCTGGAGAACATGCAAACTCCACACAGATGGACATGACCTGGATTTGAACCCAGGACCCCAGAGCTGTGAGGCCGACGCGCTAACCACTCGTTCCACCGTATGTAAATATGTAAGATTGTAGCCGAGGGATAATTTCCATCCCTTGTGCAGGTTAGGGCATTGTTTCCTAGCCACTGTGCCTCAGCACACTGGTGTGCCATTGGAAATTGGTAGAAATCATACAATTTAATATTCAGAGAGAGAAAAAACAATAAAAATGAAATTAAAATTGAAATATTACAAGGCTAAAAACAAAATATGGTGAATGTTAAATTAAGGGCGGCCCGGTGGATGTGGGGTTAGCGTGTCGGGCTCACAGTGGGAGACCTAGGTTCAAATCCAGGACAGTCTACCTGTGTGGAGTTTGCATATTCTCCCTGGGCCTCCATGGGTTTTCTCCGGATAGTCTGGCTTCCTCCCACATTCCAAAGATATGTATGGTAGGCTGATTGGACACTCTAATTTGCTCCTAGGTATGACTGTGAGCGTGAATGGTTATTTGTCTCCTTGTGCCCTGTGATTGGCTGGCCACCAATTCAGGGTGTCCTCCGCCTCAGGCCCAAAGTCAGCTGGGATAGGCTCCAGCACCCCTCATCTTTTTTTTTAATATTCATTATAAACTTGCCAAAGGCTATTTGGATAGGGCTGGCTTTTAGTAAAACACTGTCTCGTGCAATCTGGCGGACAAAGACAGGTTTTGTGTCTCCCATTATAACATATGCGGAGGGCAGTTTTTCACCGGGATCTGGTCTTAAAAGCAAAGACATCATGTATAGTGCGCACCCAACCTTTACCTGAGTTTTTTGTACAACATTTTGCGCGTTATACGTAGTTGAATAAATATATACGCACACGTTTACACACAAGCGTTCAGTTAACTGATTTTTGATGGACTTTCTTAGGATGCATAACCTTTTTCTTCCTTTGTTTGTTTGTGTACAATGTGAACAAGTGTGACGTATATATTTTTTTTATTTTAGTTGCAGAGCATTGCTGAGAAGGACAACAATACACTGCCAATTGGGAAAACCATTTTTGAGGTAACAATATTAGTGATATAATTTCTTGGCTGCTGATACCATATGGCTGTGTAGTATTTAGTATTGCCCGATGATGATATCCTAACAATGACAAGTTTATTGAAAACCTTTAAAAGTTTAAAAGAAGTAGTATATTCTACGCTCGTATTATCGAGCAAGCTCCACCGTCATTCTGCACTGACTAACGGGGGGGAAAAACTGCAAAAAATGCAATGCTCCGCCCAGTACTCGTAGAGACATTACACGAGGGAGTTGCAGGGAGAGAAGCAGTGCCCATGATGTTCTTATGAGCAGCCTCTCGCGTTTGGTGTATTCTCGTATATCAAAATTTTTCTCACATCTCAAGATGGATATTTGCCCAAAATTTGTCTCGCATCTCAAGATGGATATACGCCCAAAATTGTACTCGTATCTCAAATTCAGGGTTTCTCCCGCCTCTGGCCTGAAGTCAACTGGGATAGGGTCCAGCACCCCCCACAGCCCTAGTGAGGATAAAGTGTTTTTTAGCATATTACAAATTGTAATAAGTAAAATGACTTTTTGATAATCACATAATTAAATGCTCTTCTCACTTTATGGTAATTATTGAATAAAATTTCCATTTTCTGTCTAAAGAAACAGGCAAAAGAAGAAACTAAATACACCCACATTTGTACTTTGTTGGTAAAAACGTATACATCTTCTGTTGAAAAGCATAATAACATATAGTGCGAAAACATCATCATACTGATCTATAATGAAAAGCCAAATATTGCCCTCAGAAACACTACTGTTGTACCGATAATCACACACAAACAATAAAAACTATCACAGCCTTTTAACCTAAGACAATTGGCAACGACTCCAGCTTGTGTTTAAAAGAAGTAGTATATTCTCCGCTCGTATTATCGAGCAAGCTTCGCCGTCATTCTGCGCTGACTAACGGGGGGAAAAAACTGCAAAAAATGCAGTGCTCCACCCAGTATTCGTAGAGACATTACACGAGGGAGTTGCGGGGGAGAGAAGCAGTGCCCATGATGTTCTTATGAGCAGTCTCTCTGGTGTATGCTCGTATATCAAAAATTTGTCTCACATCTCAAGATGGATATTTAGCCAAAATTTTACTCGTATCTCAAATTATTCTAATGTCGGAGCACTAAGATGTCAAAGTATTACTGTATGTGCCTTTCTTTTACCATGTGTATTTCCTGGTGCAGGGAGGAGGATATGAGGAGGAAGAGGAGGATGATGATGAGGATGAAGAAGATAGTGAGGAGGACTCTGAAGATGAAGAAGATATGCAGGACATGGATGAGATGAATGATTACAATGAGTCTCCTGATGATGGCGAGATTAATGAGGTGCTTTCATAGATCATAAATCATTGCACACTTTATAGATTAAATGGCATAATGTTTTTCTTTGGGTCTATTTGACAGGTGGACATGGAAGGACAAGATCAAGATCAGGACCAATGGATGATTTGATAAAGACTTTGGGGGGCAAAGCTTCTCACCAAAACAGGAGTACAAAATCAGCTAGTGGAAACACTATTTGATAGTACCTTTTCCCTTGGGCTATGCGGCCTCCAACCCAGTGATACATTTTTATGGAGGGCACTTCAATTGACTTTCCCACGCCACTGTCCATCTTTTGGGTCTGATCCCGCCTTAAAATAATGCTGGCCATTACTTATTGTAAAACTTGCTCTTAGTACCAAGTTCTTCTCGGGAGTTTCTCTTATCATTCTATGTTATTTCAACACATGTGAGCAATGACCCTTGATTTATATTCTCATGTGACAGCTGTTACACTTTATGCTTGACTGAACATGTGCTTAAACTCAGTTAGTTTTAATACATGTTAGTCATGGTCATCATCTCATAAAACACATGTTGCCATGGCATCCAGGCACTAAAGATCTATTTTTTTTCTTGGTACATGTGTTTTCATAATTTTAGATGATATGAAAGCATTTTATTAAAAAATATTCTGTATTTCATAATGGTTTAGTTTTTTTTACCTCACAAAATAGTATTAACACAGCTGTAATTTTGTTAAATATTCAGAATTGTTTTAAAATTATTTTAATCTGAAACTCTAATAATATGTATATATTCTGTTGTAATCAGGGCCAAAGAAGCAAAAATATTGGACTATGAGTAAATTAGCTTACCATTGCTGGGAGCTACGTAGTATATTAGTATCTTAATGAATTTCATTTGTGTAGAATGTAGATGACCTAATAGGCCAAGAATTGTCTTACTTGTTAAACCGATTTGAGAACACAGCTTCATAAGATGCTCTGTGCTATGTGAAGTGAACAACAGCTAATTTAGTTACACTGCATCCATGCATATCAAGTACTGTAATAATTACTTAATTATCTTACTGCATATTAGTATAACTTTTTCCCCTCATACCAATGCTACGACTTTATTCTCACACCAATTTTACGACATTTCTCATACTATTTGTATGACTTTATTCTCTTATTCATACTTTAATCTTGTAGTCCATTTTTTTTTGTCTTTGGCCTACTACTGCATAATAATACTCATCAACACCCAGTTTGGGATTTATTTATTTTCTAATTGCAAAGCTTTACATGATTATAAAAAGCCGGTCCAAGGTATGAAACGCCATGGCTGAAAATGAATGCCACTTTAACCCTGGATTGATTCAAAACATGATTTTAAAAAAATGATTTGCATCTCATCCCCCTTTAACTATGTCATTAATTTAAAAAGAATGTTTTAATTGAGACATGGAATGCAACCAAAATTTTAAAAATAAAATTGCCTTTTATTTTTTAATGCTAGTTGAAATTTAATTGATTGTATCAAATTTACATAATGTATACAATTGATTGAAGGCCTTTGGATTAATTCCAATTTGTTTATTACAGCAGTGTCATCAAGAAATTAGCCCCTACAATCAACCCTTTCCTTCCATGCATCCTTGTGTTTTCTTCTCCCAATCTAACTCACCCATTATTGCTCTATTTGATCCCATGGTACACCAACTCGGCCATTCCATCTCTGATACCCTTACTGTACTCCAATGTGGCACGATGGATTTTCCACTCATACAAGCCACTCTTGCGAATGTGTCTGAGAAATTTTGGAGCACCGGGAAAGAGCACGTTGTCTGCCAGAATTATAGATCCCTTCCTGAAGAGACCGGAGCCTTCCAACATCTGCAGAGCAATCACATGGGTTGGCAAATTAGAGATTATGTGTGATGCATTACAAAAAAATAGTAAAAACATACTATACAGTAGTAGTCGTAGTAATAGTAATAGTAGTATTAGTACTAGTAGTAATAGTAGTTGTAGTAATAGTAGTAGTAATAGTAGTAGTAATAGTAGTAGTAATAGTAGTAGTAGTAATAGTAGTAGTAGTAATAGTAGTAGTAGTAATAGTAGTAGTAATAGTAGTAGTAGTAATAGTAGTAGTAGTAGTAATAGTAGTAGTAGTAATAGTAGTAGTAATAGTAGTAGTAGTAATAGTAGTAGTAGTAGTAATAGTAGTAGTAGTAATAGTAGTAGTAGTAGGTAATAGTTACTCATTACTACCTCAGCTAATCCATTAATTATTTGAAGTGTGAGATAGAGCCTAGCTAGCCATTCACCAATGGATTGACCATAAAGACAATATACATTCATTTACCAAATTTAACCTTTGAACCTTCCTGAAATATGTAGGAAATGCACAATGACCCATAAAGTGCAATGGAATTTGTTTCAGAATGCCAGTAAATTGAAATAGTGCAGCTTTGTATGTGAGGTCAGAGGGTGTGAGTAAGTAAAGCAAACAGTGCAAGTCAAATCAAAGGTTCTGGTTCCAGGCGAAACTTGCTTTAAAAGAATAAAACTATGAGGGGAAAAAAAAGATCATGGGCAGGACGGCAGCTTGAGAGGTTAGCGTGTCGGCCTCACAGCTCTGGGGACCTGGGTTCAAATCCAGGTTGGTCCACCTGTGTGGAGTTTGCATGTGTTCTACCTGGCCCTCTGTGGGTTTTCACTGGGAACTGGTTTCCTCCCATATTCCAAAAAAACATGCACGGTAGGCTGATTGGAGGCTCTAAATCAGTGGTTTTCAAAGTGGGCGGTACCGCCCCCCGGGGGGTGGTGTGAACTTTCAGGGGGGCGCTGACGAATAAACAGGCGAATGGGGGGCGTTGAAATAGTGAAGGGGGCGATGGAGCAATTACAGTAAAATGTGACGTTGGTGTTTGTAGAAAGACCGGAAAAATTGATTGTCTGTAATAAAAAGTCGACAAAAAACAAGCTTTATTGAAACAAGAAACGTTGTCTGCTCGAGCGCTCACGAGCAGCGCGCATATACCGTATATCACTAATTGTCGCGAGTTTATCGTCGATGCAGGCGACTGGGGAAACCACCACCATCCAGTCAGCCGCAGAGGAGCACACAATAGCGCGCCGGCAACGCTTAACCACAGACGTATGCGCACAGCCACCGGCTTAATGCATCAGCTATCAATTTTTATGATTCGAGGTGAACTGCGCATTGGTCTATTAAAAGAAACGAAATTAGCGAATAATATCTGAGGCGCCTGTCTTCTATTTATTTAAGCTTCTCTCCACATGCAAGTCAGTTTTTATAGCTGCCAGAAAGCAACTATACGTGCGCGATTTTCTCATCATCACGACAGAAGGTGTTGTAATTGAAGAATAAAGGATAACCATTTTTGTTTATTAAAATTGTTTTTTTTAGTCTTCAAACTGTTTGTGATTGAAGAATCAACCAATTCTTGTGACATTTAGCAATATAGTCGTTCTAGCGTTCGTTGGAAAGGGGTAAAGAGTTGGCATTTTGGCCCGGCGGTGAAGGGGGCGGTGGCCAAAAAAGTTTGAAAATCACTGCTCTAAATTGTCCCTAGGAATGAATGTGAGCGTGAATGGTTGCCTGTCTCCTGCAATCGGCTGGCCACCGGATGTCCCCCACCTCCTGCCAGAAGTCAGCTGGGATAGGCTCCAGCACCCCCCGCGACCCTAATGAGGATAAAGCGGTTCAGAAAATGAGATGTATTTAACAAATATAATGTTAAAAACAGTTTCAGGCAGTTTCAGGGAACAAATTATCAATATCAATGATTATTGTACTTTTTAAAGCACAAGATTGTCATTTCTGTTACTTAACACTGAACTTTGAGAAATTATTCATTCATTCATGCCGCACATCCTCGCAAGGGATGTGCGATGCTATTCCAGTGGAATTTGGGGGAAAGACAAACTACACCGTAGACTGGTCGCCAGTCAACCGTAGGCCACACAGAGAGACGGACAAGCATTTGCACGCACTATCATACCACCACCAGGTGGAAATCAATCCCACACTTACCCGCACCAAAGACAGACGAGTGAACACCTTGAACATTTAGGTGGCCCTGGAGAATGATTATCAAGTAAAGCTGTTTCATGTATAAAGATAAAACCTTTTGGCCCACTGTCATTTTACGGTGTTAAACCATGTCTTATGTAGTGTTACAGTTACCTGCAGATCAGTACAGTAGCATTTCTTCCAGTGGTCCATGAAAACCAAATCAAGGCTCTCCAAACCAAAGTCCGACCGTAAGCGTGGAATCACTTCGTCTGACGGATTTACAATTAGCTCCACCTGAGTGATGGGGAAAAATTTCTCACATCTAAAAGGCCAAGTAAATCTCATCAATGGAATTTCATAGTAGAAATACAGTGTTCCCTCGGTTATCGCGGTTAATAGGGACCGGGACCCCCCGCAATTGCTGGATTTCCGCGAAGTAGGCGTGTCCGTTCAAAAATGCTTAAAGAAACGTATACCACGTACACAAAAGCACCACCAAGCAAAAACATCATAGTAGTCCGGATGGAGGATCTTCTGCAGTTTTTTTGCACGTAAGAAACATCGTTATTGGGAATTGTGAACATTGTTTTTTTTGGGGGGCGGTGAAGATGCGCCTGTAAACAGCCATGACGTCATCAATGCGATTCCTGAACTCTCACCATGTTATTGACCATTTCTTTGGCCTTTTTTTGATGCAATTACTAATTCTTATTGAATATTTTGTTTCCACCTCTTGTAAAATGATGTTATTATTAATTTTAACTTAATATCTTTAATTTTTTTATTATTTTTTTCCTGAAAAAAAATCTGCGAAGCTCTGAGTCCGCGATAGCTGAAGCGCGAAGTAGCGAGGGAACACTGTAATTGTCTCTCACCGTGCCATCGTCAAAGCCAGCCAATCGGATGACCTTTTCAGCAATGGCAGCATTTCTCTGGTCCATCTCGACACTGTAGATTTTGGCACCCATCGGGAGAGCCCGGGCCATAAGAACAGTGCTGTAGCCACAATGTGTCCCTAACTCCAGGATTGTCAGAGGACTTTGCTCCATCAGCAGCCGGTCCAGGATCTTTCCTGAAGTATGCAGGTATGAACACTAGAATTGTAAACTCTCCATTGATTTCCCAAAATAATTTTCCTCTCATCTCATCTAATTTTCTTCCGCTTTATCAGGATTATCCTGCAGAGGAAACTAATTTCAGCCGCATGTATCCGGAATCTCGTTCTTTTGGTCATGACCCGCAGCTCGTGACCATAGATGAGGGTGGGAACGTAAACCGACTGGTAAATAATTTTCATGCCCACCCAAAATATACATTTGCACAATTAAAGTGCATTGAGGGATATCATTGTATTCTAACACTGCTCAACTCACCCTTTTTTGGTCCAATGTTACTGATGTACTCCACCTTGCTGCACCACTCATCAAACATTTCTAGGATGCTGTCAGGGTCCCCGGGTGTTGCATGAGTCAGAATGTACTGGTAGGCCCTCTCCTCTCGGCTAAGACCAGTGATGCAATCCTTCCAAAGCCTGACCAGTACCGCTCGATAGAACAATGCAAAGTAGAAACGGTATCGGATGAGCAGTGTCAGCAGGAGGGGTAGGAAAGCCAATGCAATGGCAGGAAACACCATCCTAGAAGTCACAAACCTGTCAGAGATTATGCTTTTGGCACTTACAAATAATGCAATATACAAATACAAGCAGGGGGCCCTGGCTTCAACGGTCCCACCTTCTTGTTTAAACCAAAAGACAATTGTTGCGCTATTTAAAACATTCTCTATTGAAAAATGGGTGGTTAACAAATAAAAGAGTGAGTTTACACACTTATAGAAGGTGAAGAAATTCGATCACTCGTCTATTAGGATCCGACAGCCGTTTCTGGCCACCATAAAAAAATTTAACTCTCTACGTTGCATGGTTTGGACAAATGTAGCGAGAGAATCTTAACACACACACACACACACACATAAATCACGTTTTATAAGTATTATAGATAACAGAACTGTAATTGTAATTTTTTGTAATTGTAATAAATGTAACTTATAAAAATTATCAATCTTTGCTACAGTGGGAATATTCCTTATGAGAAAATAATATCAATTAAAATATTAAATTAGATATTTATTATTATTATATATTTTATTATTTCATGTCAATTAAAACATGTATAAACTAAATTTATCCAGCAGCAGGAGCTGTCACCTTGGAGTAATTACGTCTAATAGTAGTAACATGTATTAGATGACAATCCATCACAAGTAAAACCGACTCACCTGGTATCTGGAAAATATTTTTAGCATTAGTTAGCTCAGCAGCTTACACAAAGTCAAGTCAACGTAAGTGTGTGCAGAGTAAGTGAAGGTCGGAGAACTGAGGCTATTAATTATTTAGGCATCACATTCACGTGTTTGCCCAGTAAAGGTGTCACAATTCGCTATTTTTCAGACAAGTTTATTAATGCTGAGTAACATACTTTTTAGGGACACATTTTAATTAGACACAAAGTTTTGTATTTCATTTTGTACCATGTCATCATTGAGGAGGAGAGTCAGTGTGAGGGACAAAGTGAAGCAGACATTTGATGTATCATGTTAACAGGCTCCAAGTGTGTTTGACAGAGTCAAATTTCCTACTTTGCTCAGTTGCTAAGGAAGAGTTCAGAAAAACATATAATGTAGTGGCGGGCCGTGAATTGCAAATTGACGCCTTCAGTGCTATGTCTGAATTAATCCAACCCTTAAAAACTATGTTATGGCTATAAAACCTTTACTGCAGCTACAGCTGCGACACATAAAAAAGCATCAATAATGACCTCATACAATTGAAAAAAATATGTAGGAATATAGCCATATTTTACTCACCAAAAATCCTTTTTATCTGTACACAAAATCCCTCCTCCTTTCTTTCCTCCATCTTTTCAATCACCATCAAAGTTAATGTTGAAAGTCAAACCTGTCCTGTCATATTTCTTGCATAAGTTTTTATTCAATTTAGTGCTTAAAATGTCCGTTCCCGGTTGTGGCAGGTTGATTAGCTTCGGAGTTGTCCGACCTTAATGATGCCCAGCTTGTCTTGAAAACTCTGTCTTCAAAATGGCTTTGACAGTAAATCTGCAAACAAATCAATTTCTTCTCCTTCAGCCATTGTGGGTTGACAAAACCGCTATTAAATCAACATAACAATATATTTGCTTGTGCAGTTCGCTCCAGATAGTTTGGTATCTCTGGCTAGTCCACTCTATCACAAGCCAATCATAGTTGGTGAAAGCGATGACGTATCCCTACGCCTGCGAGAAGCCTTGGTGTCGCCAACTCGAAATCTGATTGGTTAAAGCAAGTTTTATCGATGCTTGTTTTATGCAGAGGAGCCAGCAGAAATGACTGTCCTCATGGCAGATTTCTGACCCCGGCAACAAATAGTAGCTGAAATGTGATTGGTTAGATGCTTAAATATGAAAACACATCTTGAAGCAGTGCAACCAGGGGAAAAGCAAAAAAAGGAAGCTGACATAAAATTTGGAATTGTTTAATAAGTTTTCATGGACAAAACATAATTAAAATCAGTCTGTGATTCAGATATTTTTTTAGGGCAGCAGAGAAGGCTTTGCAGGCACTGACGTTCCACCACTGGATTAATGGAAACACAACAACTACTGTTAGAAGTTTTCATATCAACAAAATGGCAGACCAAAATGTTTACTCAGACGAGTATAGTCTTGTTTTCATTACTCAGGCTATTAAACTGCAGCCACTAAAGGTTGGGGTAATGAATGTTTCCTAATCCTTGTCTTGAAGAAAATATATAGTATAATAGTATATATGGTTGATGCATTACCTTTTCCATTCATTTCCCTGACTGCTTATCTTTACAAGGAAGGTGCCAGAGCCTATCCCAACCAACAATGGGCAGCAGGCAGGGGAGAAATAAAAACCCACTAATATTCTCAGAAAATATTACCATTTCTTTTTGCACAATATGGTCCTCAAAGAAAAAAGACAGTAGAAAACTAATTAACAGAAGTGCCAACACAATAGTGTAACTATTTATCCTGCAGCAACTTCAAGTTCAATGAGCCGTGACCGGACGTTTGGTCGCTGGTCTTTTGGTCGCCACTCTTTTGGTCCCCGTTGGTCATCGGCCTTTTGGTCGCCGTTAGGGTTTAATATCTAAGTACATTTGTCAACCATAACCCTAACCCTAACGGCGACCAAAAGACCGGCGACCAAAAGACCAGTGACCAAACGTCCGAGCACCCAACAAGCACATCTAAAAACCTGATAGGTCACCATTCATTAAGTTAGTGTTCAGAATGGAGTCTTGCACTTTCTTTTCACACTTATTCATATACACAGCCTGCACAGGGTTTATTCCTTTGGGTAATTTAGTTTTTTTATACAGCACAAACTGGAGGAAATGACTGCTCGTTAATAAAATAAGCACTAGAGCTCCCTACAGGGTTGTTTCAGGAGCCCCCTAATGAACTTCTTCAGTTCTTTGTCAGTTTTCGTCCAGCGCACCAATCGTGTCAATACTAGCCTTCCCTCCTCAGCTCGAGCTAGTCCCAAGTACCAGCCTTCTTGGACCTTTTTCACTTTTTTATCCGTGACCTTCCCCTCTAAAAAATCCTGTTTTTTGTCTGCCGAGTCCAAGCCGGGACACGCACAAGTTCCTCCTTCCTGCAGCCATAGAGCATTGTGGGCCATGGCGCCTCCAATCCCCACCCTCTCCGCACCTCCCCCTGCCCACCGCAGGATGCGGCTTCGGGCCAAAGGCACAAGTTGAAGGTCTCCACCCACCGTCGACACACTGCCCAGACGCATCTTGAATGCTGCGACAGGGACAAAAAGTGTGATTTCAGGCACATTGTAAAACAAACAAAGGATTTTTTTTATTATGGTCTGCTCACAATAATACGTTATATATGCCGTCATTTATTTCCTCACCATATGGACTTTGACAAAAGTTGTCCTGGATGTCAGTTTCTCCCTCCGCAGCCAGACTGCAGGCATCACAAATTACACTTCCTGATTATTGAAAAAAAAAAAGAGATTACAGTGGTACCTCGAGATACAAGCCTAATTCGTTCCGGGACTGAGCTCGTATGTCGATATTCTCGTAACTCGAACGAACGTTTCCCATAGAAATGAACTAAAAACAAATTTATTTGTTCCAACCCTCTGAAAAAAACACCAAAACAGGATATTAGATTGGAAAAAAATATAACTAGTGGTTCAATATTATTAAAATGTGTTTAATAGAACTATAATTATATGGATTTCACAGAGGGTAGAGAGAGGGACATAGCAAAGGGCAGGGGTGAATTTAAATGAACTTGGATTACGATGCAGACACACTCAAAAATAAATTTAATCTAACCTTACACTAAACTTAATTGTAATTTTGTTTTACATTTTTATACCATTCTTCCAGCTAGGTTGGCTCTGTTAGGCCCGCCTCCAACCTGACTTTTAGTATTGATGGGCTGTTTGCTGTCGTATTCCCTACAAATATTCGGAAGCGATGCACACAAATGCACACTTGAAAAAATGCACCGCTCCACCCAGTGCTCGCAGGGACATTACAAATAGGTAGTTGCAACCAGAGACATTCCAATTAAGTTGCGAGCCAGCGCCCTTAGTGTTCTTATGAGCAGCCAACGAGAAGTAGCGATTGCTCCGCCATTAGCGCTGAGTGCCGGAAAAAACACTGAAAAAAATGCAACGCTCCGCCCAGTGCTCGTAGATATCTTATACACGAAAGAGATGCAGCAAAAAAGACACTATCATTGATGTGCACTACAATGCTAAACAGCCTCTCATGTCTCATTTTTTTCAGTGTTTTTTCCCCCGTTATTCAGTGCGAATGCCGGAGCCTGTTTGCTAATACGAGAGGAGTACTACTTACCGGGCAAGTTGGCAAGTGGTCGTGCGTTATCTTATCGTGAGGACATTTTTATGCATCATTTTCGGAACATTTTGAAGGGAAGACATAAGCAAACAACCCTCGATAGGTTACATCTGAAAGTCAAGGTGGAGGCGGGGCAAATAGAGCCAACCAGGGAGAAGAAAGGTATAAAAAATGTAAAACAAAATTAGAATTAAGTTTAGTGTAAGGTTAGATTAAACTAATTTTTGAGTGGGTCTGCATTGTAATCCAAGTTCATTTAAATTTATTGATGTTATGTTATGCAAAAAGTCACCGTCCCCTGCCCGTCTCTATCCCATCCGCGAAATCCGTCTAATCTAGGTACTATTAAACATCATAACCACTAGTTATTTATTACTTCGTAAGTAGATGGCAAATTAGAACAAATAAAAATCTTGTTCCTGGTGTTTTTTCAGAGAGTTGGAACAAATTCATTTGTTTTTAGTCCATTTCTATGGGAAACATTTATTTGAGTTATTAGTAAATCGACATACGAGCTCAGTCCTGGAACGTATTAAACTCGTATCTCGTATCGTGAAGTCGCGATAATCGAGGGAATACTGTTTAAATAAAGGTTGAATAAGTAACACACAGACCTTTGAGCGACTCCTCGTGGGTGATTTCTTCCATGGCCCCTGCATCCTGCTCCCCACTTGGTGGTATGCAGAGTTGTGTCCCGCGGGGGAATCGACTGCAGTTAAACATCTCGGGCCACGGGAAGCCAAAAGCGCTCATGACGGGAACGCAGTGGTCGCGCACGGCCTCGCACAGGCTGCCGCACGGATTTACTGGCGCGCCGTAGTCCGGCACGCAAACCGGAGCAAACAAGGAGCACAAGAACTTCCGGGTGTCCCGGTGACACAGTTTGGAGACAAGTGGCAACCAGGCGGCGGACTGCTGCTGGGCCTCCCGTAAAGAGTCGTGCCCCAACAGGTTGGGCAGCCGCATTTGACGGTAACCGATGCCGTGGCACAGAGAGAGGGTGCTCGGCACGGGCTTGCACACCGAGCGGAAAGACGAGCTGAAGGCGAGCAACGGTGGTCCTAGGTGGACCGGAACCGGAGCGTCTGACGCCAGAGAACGTACGAGCGTCAAAACAAACAAAAGCGCTCGCATGGTGGTCGTGTTTGTCCCAAAAACCCGACTAAAGTGCAATTCCACGGCTCTGTGGCTGCCTGGTTCTGGATTGCCCCCTCCTCTCGGTGGGCGTAAATAATGGGGAAGGTGTGGAGGAGGAGGGGGGTGAGGATTATTATCAACTCGCCCCTTAGGTGAGCCTGGGCATGATACCCGTAGGTTGCCAAACAATCCTCCAAAAAAGAGGGAAATAATCACAATTAGTGAATTTGATGATTTTGGAAATCTGGGCTCTAATCCAAAGTATGTTACAATAATAATTGCACAAATCTACTCCAAATTAATATTAGTCAAAGGCTATCATGACTAAATAGTACTCTGATTTCCTCACAAATTCCAAAGACATGGTAGGCTGATTGGACACTCTAAATTAGCCCTAGGTATGAATGTGAGCGGGAATGGATGTTTGTCTCTTTATGCCCTGCGATTGGCTGGCCACAAATTCAGGGTGTTCCCCGCCTTTGGCCCGAAGTCAGCTGGGATAGGCTCCAACACCACCCGTGACCGTGTGGTTGGCTGGTTAAACACTAAAAATTGTTCAAATATGAGTGAGAGCGTAACTAGCTGTTTTCTGTTCTTTTTTTTTTGACAATCTCATTGTGCCCTGCGATTGGCTGGCAACTCATTCTGGGTGTCACCCTACGATTGACCACAGATGACTGGGGTAGGCTCCGCACCCAACCTGTCGCTTTTGAGCTACCACTACAGAAAATGAATGAATGATATGAAAATGCATCTATCCTCAGAGCTTGGTTTCTTTTGTTTCTGTGCTGATTAATTACATTTACTTGCTGCAGACATAGGAACCTGATGGTGTAGTGTAGGGGTCGCAAACACGTGGCTCTCCGGCCAAAATGAATGCAGATCTTTGCTTATCATATTTTGGATGTACTGTGCCTGTTTGCCTAATTTCATGTTTCTCTTATTTTTATTGTCTCTTAATACACACTGAAAATGACCAAGGCCCATTAAAATCAAATAAATTATATTTAAAAAATAATTTGACAGATTGGACATAGTGTAGCTCTTTTTCTCAGTTTAAAATGTTGGCTCTTTGTGTCTAACTTGTAGTGGTTTACTGTACACCCAGTGGCAGCGTAATAAAGTAAAACAAACAAGGCAGACGATCCGACAATGACTAACAAACACACGGGGTTTAGATAGACAGACAAGGAAGGGTTGATTACAGAGTACACGCAGCTTGTTACGGGAGGAAGGGAAGCCTGGAGGGACTCAAGAGGAGAAAATCAAATAAACCCACCAAAACCCCAATCAACCCTAACAAGTAACCTCTGCAACCCTTGTGAGGATGCGTGGTATGGATGATAATGAATAAATACTGCAAATCCTGAATCAACCGGTAGAAATTGGAAACAAGTTTGTTTTGTTTTTGCATGCGTTTGATTTTGAAAATGCCAAATTTGATGTGAAGTTGTCATCAGAGAAAAATACTACATACTTGTTTTCTACACGTTTCAGTACAAATCTTAAATAATGAAACAAAATAAAGATACAGTGTCACATTTATTTACATGATCAACATGTACTAAAACAAAAAAAAGATTGAAAACTGCTTCTGATTCCAATCAAAGAAGGCAAAAATCAAATATAGATGATTCAATCAAGTAAATTGGCCATAATGCTTGGTTCTATCTACTGTGAAGAAGTGTACTATGAATACTTAGTAGCTCCCTTTACTCTCTTCTGCTTGATCCTCTCCTTTCTGATGTTCTTCCCCCACCTCAGATTAGGCCTGCTGACACGTTTTCCTCCCCCTGGATGAAGTACATCTTGAGTCTTAATAAGGACCCTTCTCAATATGATTTTATCTTGACTTTCAGAAAGCTCACAGGTCCAGTTATCAGAGCAGGCAGAAGAGGATGAGGTGGAAGAGGATGAAGGGGAGGAGGAGAAGGAAGATGAAGATAAGGTAGGATAATTTGGGGAGAGTCGGGCCTCTGACAGCATTCCAACTGGATGGTGCGTTGCAGAACTGTGGTCGCTCATTGCCCTCTGAAAGACAGATTTGGAGGTGTGGTGGTAATGCGGATCTGGCACCCATTTAGCTGAAGACGAACCACTTTTGATGTCAACCTGAGAAAACAAAGATATTTAACGTTATTTCTCCTACTATAAGTCTATTAACCATTGTTTTATTTGTCTTGGAGGAGCAGAAGCATGTCCCTGCCCAATTTAGTGAGAGAAATACACTCCCTGACTGAGTAGACAGTGAATCCCAGGGAACATAAACCATAACTCTTCATTCACACCCAAAGGAAGGGTTATTTAGACTTAAGAAGCGGGTCTAATGAGTATGTTGTTGTCTTGTGAGTGAGAGGAAGTATGAAGTTTTACACCCACGTGCCCATGAAATTTTACAAAGCCTAAAACCAAATTGTTGAAAGATTAAGGGAAATTTAGAATGTCCAATCAGCCTATCGTGCATGTCTTTGGAATCTGGGAGAAAATCGGATAATATGCAAAGTCCCTTAAAAGTATCACATTTGTACTCCTTTTAAAACCATGAATATGGGGGTCAAAATTGTAAATCATGGGGCGGCTTATGCGCAAGAAATTGTCAAATCCATGAATTTAAGGCAATTTTAAGGGTCTGGCTTATACATAGATCTCCTCAAATGCAAGTAAATACAGTTTATTTCTTATATATTGGCTATTTATGCATTACTATTTATTATTTATCTGTTCTTATGTTTGTTGTTGTTATTTGTGCACTTCCCTACTTATTTATATTGTTGACAATGTATTTATTTCTTATTTATTTGTTCTTATCTGTTTGTTTGCTATTGATATTTGTGCACTTCGTGGTGAAGCTTTAAATCTAATTTGGCTTGTATAATGACAATAGAAGCATTCAGTTCAATTCAATTCGATTTTTTTCTTTTCTGTCTTGTAATACAGTAATAAATTCAGGTTTTTAGATTGCACAGCCTAACAGAAAATACTGTAATGTAACGTGCGTGTCGTTTTACCTTAGCAGTTTTCGTCGTTACACGGCTAGATTGGACCAATTTCGGAGGCATGACACCTTAAAAAATAATATTAAAGAACTACACTTTTTTTTTTTTTATCTCACAAGATATGAACTTTTTTCTGCATCACTGGTCCTGGTAGGGAGAACGTAACATTTGACGTCAAAAGGAAGGACGTCTGTATCGTGTAACTGTAAAAGAGTTAAAAATAGAGCAATCTTTGAATCCCGAATTGGTCCTGCCGCCTTCAACCACGAGATTTACAGAGGCGTAATGCAAATTAAAAATATTATAAAATAACAAAGCCCTAAGAGTTTTTCAAATTAATTTATTTTTGAAGTTTTTTTTAAATCCACTTTTTCGAAACAAAATTAAATCTGTTCAACTATTCATTGGCAAACATTGCAGCATCTCTCAGATAGGAATTATGTCAGCTTTTGAGTTTAGAGCAGTGATCACCAACACGGTGGGCTGTTATAAAAAATAGTTACAAGTCTTAAGGCATGTTTTTACAGAGAATTCTGAAGTGATCAATTAAAAGTGGAAACCAGGGTTGTCAAATTATATATATTTATAGTCCTTTACTGCAGACCAAAGTTGTTTTGTTTTTTAGTTGAGGCTACTCGCTAGTATTTTGAAAAGTGCACTGACGTCACAGCCTGGAACTGACGTTGATGTTATTGCACGGGTCGTGAATGAAGCAGTCATGTGACAGCTGCTGCTATTCCCACTCCGATGCTCTGAGCGGCGAGCTGTCGTCAGGAACAAACTTAAGTCTCTGCCCCCTTTTAATGAAGTCCAAATAACCCACAAGCCAAATTTTATGTTTACCGGCGCCGACAAACACCACTGCTTTTTGCGGGTTAACCGGGAAGCCGGAGTGTAGCGGACGCTGCCATGGGCTGTTGTTACAGCAGCGACAACGAGACAGCAGACCAGGTAGTTAGCATATTAGCTAGCTAAAACTAGCTCAAGAGATTTTTGTCTGCGACCGTGAGTGCTAAACTTACCCCAATGACTTAAAGGGCATTTGATTAGGAATGTCAGCAGGTTTGTGTCTACTAGAAGATCGCGATTCACTTGTCTGAACATTTTAAACCCATTTATTATGTTTAGTGAAGGCCTACAATGGGACAGTAATGATTCCAGACGACGGAAATGACAACTGTTTTATATGGAGAGGTCTGTCACGAGTTACCTGGCTCAAAACCTTGTAAAGAACAAAGTTAATATAGTATAATCCATTTGAGCTACAAGGTGCGATGGAAAAAGGAACAGTCATTGACAAAACACTCAAGTCACGAGATACATATAAGTTCCTGATTTGTGTTGTACATTTGTCGTGTGACTAAAAATCTAAAGCAAGTTCAGGAAACGTGTCTGCTCTTTTTAAGTATAGTCGGCATTATACATTACAATCGAAATGTAATTTATTAGAACTTCTAAACAGAGGTGGGAAAGTATTCAAAGTTGTTCGACATTTTCATAAGTTTCTGAACAGGTTTTGATGTTTTTTTTTGTCTCAAATTCCCTTAATGTGACAATATAATGTATTTTTTAATTATTTTTTTCTATAATCTCGCATGCCATTTTACAATTTTCCATGGTCAATCTATTTTTGGGCCATATACCTTGTTTCTGGAATAGCTGAATTATGCAGCTAACTGGATCCAATTTAAATATCAACTATTAAATTTCAACTCTGATTGGCCGTTGGTGAAATGGGTTAAAATGTCAAAATCAAACAAATTCCCTTGCCAACATGATACCAGACAAAAAAAAAAACAACCTACAAAGATGTCATACTTCAGCCAGGGCACATACCATTTTGGCTCATGGTAGAAAGACTTCAAAATGGTGGCAGTTGTCAGAGCTTTTTCATATTTCAGCAGCGCAGGGCACATTTTCCTTTGGTTTATTTATTTTAAGACATTAATAAATCATTTACTTATTATTTTCTCTCATTTTTGTGTCTTTCCTCACATCTTTCATACAAAATTGGGACACTTTGACCAATTCTAATGAGTTTAATTGGTATTTGTGTGAGGACCGTGGACGAATTAGAGAATTTACATATAAAGTACACCTCTACTCTACTAATCAGTTACGAAAAAAGTCTTGGAACCAATTAATTTCGTAAGTAGAGTTACGACTGTATATGGAAAACAATGTTCAAACTATCATCTCATCACGTTTACTTGTTCTGTGGTCTGTACGTAGGAAGTTCCCCAACCTTTTTTCCCCTGGTTTGATCATGTGACCTTTCACATGATGTGATTGATTTTATGTTTTTGCAGGATAATGAACGCAAGCCGCTCATCACCCACCCGAATCCTGTCAGCAAACCCCCAAATGGCACAGACTGGATCACCCCATCGGTCCCCTCGGCACGAACAGATGAACAGGCTCTTCTCACATCAATCCTCACCAAAACCGCACAGTATGTTTCAGGTCCCTCTAACGATTGATTCTCTCGGGAACCACTTAAATCAAACTTTCTTTTGTGACCTATAGGAACATCATCGATGTGTCGGCAGCTGACTCCGTCATGATGGAGCAGCATGAATATATGGACAAAGCTCGGCAATACAGGTATGGTATTCGCTTGTATACTGGTTTCGCCTCTTGGGAAAAAGTTATTTTTGGCTTATTCCACCCATTTAAGGAAGCTTTTATTTCACAATAAGGAAGTCCTCTCTGAGCTGATATTCCTGCAAATCAGGAATTGACTATTTTAATGGTAAATTTGGATTTGAAATGCTTAACCTGAATTGTTGAAATCCAAATCCTTATTCAAATAATGTCATTTAGAATTCTATGGATTGGTCTGAATGCCAAATCAGAAACTGAATATTATGTTTTATTTAAAATGTAATATATTTGTTTGAAACTTTGCTAACAAACTTGAATTAAATTCTCTTTTGTGCTTAGAATTCAGTCTGCATAAATTAGCAAAAAGTAATCTTTTTCACCAAATCTTTTTTTCATCGATGGCCCTTTTCATTTCATTTGATAATTCCCCCACCCAAAAAATGGCACCAAAATTCCTTTTGTTTGTTCTTGTCCCTACCAGATAAGAAATTGGAGGCTTATTCATTCATTTTCTGTACCACTTTTCCGTCCAAAGGTCACTGAGGGTGCTGGAGTCTATTCCAGCCAACTAGGGGCAGTAGGGGGGAGGCACCCCTGAATTGGTTGCCAGCCAATTGCAGGGCACAAGGAGACGGACAGCCATTCTACCATTCATGTTATTAGACTTTTTCAAATGTATTTTAATTTAAAAAAAAAAATTGTTATATGAACTGGAGTGCCCACACAAAACTGACTTGAGTTTCTCGTTATTTCTACAAGTCAGATTTTTCTCTGATGGAGTGATTGGAACAGATACTTTATCACAAAAACATTCATGAAGTTCGGTTCTTCTATGACTTTGGGTGAACAGAAAAAAGTGATAAAATCTGCTGGGTCAAAAATATACATACAGCAGTGCTAATATTTGGTAACATGTCGATTGGCAATTTTCTTATTAGGTGCTTTTGGTAGCCATCAACAAGCTTCTGGTTGTATCTTTGACGACTCCTTGACATAATTGGTGCAGTTCAGTTAAATTTGATGGCTTTCTGACATGGACTTCTTTCTTCAGCATTGTACACAAGTTCTCAATGGGGTTTAAGTCAGGACTTTTGGAAGGCCATTCGAAAACCTTAATTCTAATCTGATTTAGCCATTCCATTATCACTTTTAATGTGTGTTTGGGGTCATTGTCCTGTTGGAACACCCAACTGCACCCAAGACCCAATCTTTGGGCTGATGACTAGGTTATCTTGAAGAATTTGAAGGTAACCCTCCTTTATCATTATCCCATTTACTCTCTGTAAAGCACCAGTTCCATTGTCAGCAAAGCAGCCCCACAGCATAATATTACCACCACCGTGCTTGACGGTAGGCATGGTGTACTTGGGGTTAAAGGCCTCATCTTTTCTCCTCCAAACATATTGCTGGACATTGTGGCCAGACAGCTCAATTCTTGTTTTGTCTGACCACATAACTTTCCTCCAGAAGGTCTTATCTTTGTCCATGTGATCAGCAGCAAACCTCAGTCAAGCCCTAAGGTGCCTGTTTTTGGAGCAAGAGCTTCCTTCTTGCACGGCAGCCTATCAGTCCATGGAAATGCAAATCCCGCTTGCCTTTGGACACTGACACCTGTGTTCCAACAGCTCGAATTTTTTGGCAGATCTGCTTTTTAGTGATTCTCGGTTGGATCTTCACCCTACTGACCAATTTTCTCTCAGCAGCAGGTGATATCATGCATTTTCTTCCTGATTGTGACAGTGACAAAACAGCACCATGCACTTTATACTTACAAACTATTGTTTGCACTGTTGCTCTTGGGTCATGCAGCTCTTTTGAATTGGCTCCAAGTGACCTTCCCGATTTGTTCAAGTCAAGGATTCGCTTTTTCAGATCCATGCTGAGCTCCTTTGACTTTCCCATTGTAGCATTTGTGGGCGGTTGCATCCAATGAGCCCTATTTAAAATGCCTCAGAAGTCACCAGCTGTAGACATAATCACTCACACGAAGTTGAGAGGCCATGCTATGAAGCCCGTTTCACTGACACAACTTTCTAAGTCACCAAAATTGCTAATTCGTGTTGCTGTATGTATATTTTTGACCTAGCAGATTTGATCACTTTTTCTTGTTCACCCATAATAAAGTCATTAAAGAAGCAAACTTCATGAATCTTTTTTTGTGTGACAAAGAAGTATCTCTTCCACTCACTATCAGCGAAAAATTAGAGTTGTCGAAATAACTGGAAACTCAAGAGAGCCATGACATTATGTTCTTCACAAGTGTATGTAAACCTTTGACCACAACTGTATGCAAGAGGGAATCTTGAAACATGCATGTTGTGAGACAGCCAATTGAATTGAATTGAATGTTTTTATTGTCATTACCGGAGAAGTGAGAATCAATGCATCCGCGACAATATTTTCAAAATAAAATAACGGATAAGGAAATGAATTTGCTTTCTGGGCGATTTCGTAACTTCGATCTTTTTCGTATTTCGAATCACTCATTTACACATGAAAAAAATTGCAACCTAAAAAAATTATACCTAGAGGTATTTGTAAGTAGAGGTATAATTGTATATTTAATTGAATTTGTTTTCTGCTTTCAGTACAAAACTTGCTGTCTTGAGCAGCAGTATTCCTCAGAAGAAACCCTTGGCTCTCCCCTCCCTCACCAGCCAACCCCACCAAGTGCTAGCCAGTGACCTGGTGCCGTATTCGGATGTTCAGCAGGTATTTATCATGCTTTTAGTCATTGTTTTCGAATGTGGAACCAAAAATAAACCTGTGAGATGTTTTTTGTTTTTTTATTTGCTTACTTACTTTTTCTTTTCAGGTATCCAAGATAGCAGCGTATGCCTACAGTGCAATCTCTCAAATCAAAGTGGATGCTAAAGAAGAACTAGTAGTACAGTTTGCCATTCCTTAATCCTTGAACTCCAGTGTCATTTTTACCATTCGGCGTGTCTGTCCCTGTTACTCATGCGTCCACGCCCTTCTCTATGCCCAATTATGAAATTGTTTTTTTTTTTGCTTCTTGGCTATGGCTCTAAATGCAACGAAAACATACAATGCAACGTATCACCACAATAACCATATATCTTCAGTGTTTAAAATTGTAGCTCAGTGAAAAGTTATTTTGCAATATAAAACCAATCGATCTGTCAATGCACATTAAATTGGCTAGCCTAGATCAAATAAATTTCAAGATCATTCATAGATCCTTCAAGTTCTTTTTTTTTTTTTTTTTAAATAACCTGAAATTCCTTTTTATTTTTTTTATATGCACATGAGTAATATAACATACGAAGCAACATGTGTTATTGGTAACCATAACTTGCAAAGCAACACGTGTTATTGGTAATCATAACACACAAAGCAACACGTATTATTGGTAACCATTTCCACTTGAGGCTACTAGTCGGTACCTTTTATTTCTGTAGAGGGAAATGACTCTGTTTTCTTTCCACTGGTTATATAATATGCTTCACTGTTGGTATAGATTGGAATCCCATAATGGCTGTATTGCACTGGAGGCCTATGATTTTGGGATGGGGATTCCCTATGGGATGTAAGGGCAGGTGTGTAGTTTTTTTCTTTGCCTTTGTACAGAATTCTCTGGCAAATTCTGACGAAGAGACAACCATTTTTTTTTAACCAATAACACTTGAGGGCTCTGCCAGCTTTCAAGCTAAGCTTTTTGTTGCCGATTGTAATATGAGTGCTTTTGTTTGGATTAGTTGAAAACTAACCATTGTAGCAGTGTGGGGAGAGCATTAAAATCCATTTCAACCACAGATCAAAGAGCTTTTTGAGATTATTTATTTTGTGTCTTTAATTGCGCTTCAAACGACGGAGCAAGGAAATGGGCAAAGAGCTATCAGATGCTCTAAAGGGATAGATATCGTGTAAGGCAGAGTATTTGCCACACGTGTCGAGCTTATTGCAATGAGTTTTTTTGGCATTTTTCCCCTGTTTTTGTTGGTTCTCTATGTAATATTACTACCTGAAATATATTTGTAATCAGGCAAGGACCCCAAAAATGTTGACCCTATTTTTGTTAATTAAAAAATGTCAACTTCTGTGTTTGATTGAGTTTTCAGTGTATTTGTCCAAAAATAATTCTTGAATTTTTAAACAAGAAGGTATTTGTCAATGAGCCTCATACTTCTTTTAATAAATGTCTTGCAAAATGCCAAATCATGTGATTACTGGGGAGTAGGGTATAAATCAGCTAAGATTGACATTCCGGTCCACAACATAATTCAGGTTCCGGTCCATAACAATAATGGACATTTTTACAAAAGAAACAAAATTAAACAGGGAAAATAATGGTTAGATAGTATTTTTGTCTTAATGTCCAATGAGATGTTTATAGCATAAAATAAGTTATTCACTGAGCACTATAAATTCATTTTTCTTGATCCTCCATTCACCACCAAAATAGAAAAGCAATGTAGTTTCCACAGTAGTGTGTAATTGGTCTCATTAAATGAGTCTTTCTAAAGTTCCACAATTTTTCAGGGTGTTTAGCAATCAAAAGTAAATGTATGTATTCGCTGCATTCTTAAAAATAGCTTATATTGATGATCATTTTGCCACACTTGGTTACCATAAAAATACCACAGAGTATATAATTATTGATTTTATCTTCAAACTGCACAAGGGACTAAAGACGGAAATTACCCTTCAGCTATAATTTTACATATTTACATATATAAGTTTATTAACATTTATATGTGTAAGTTCAGGGGAGCCTGGCTGCTCGAGTGGTGATGAATCAGTGAAACTTGGTTGAGTCTATCACAGAAATTCTTCCTGAAAATATTACAAGATCCGTAATGAATAAAAAATAATTTGCATGGAGCTAGTTTTCACTTGCTTGTGAAGGTCTTGTGAAGGTCTTGTGAATGGTACGACTTAGTAAAACTGGCCTGTGAGGATTCATTCATTCAGTCATTTCCCCTTGTAGAAATAAAGGTAATATCCAGTATCTTCAACTGGAAGTGATCACCAGTGACACTTGTTAGTTCTTATATGTAATATTAATCATATTTATACACCGTGAAGATATATGGTATTTGTGGTTCCATGTTGTTTGTATTAGTTGAAAATTAACCATTGTACCGTTGTGGGCAGAGCATTAAAATCCAATTGTATGACCAAAGATCAACGGATTAAATAATTTTTTGAGATTTACTTGATATATTTTGTACTAAAATGTAGTGTGCTTGATCAAAAGGGAACAAGGAAATGAGCACAGAGTTGTCAGATGCTCTAAATTAGAGAGATCTTGCTAAAATGGGTATTTTGGGCACACATGTCAAGCTTTTAGCATTTTCCCCTGTTTTTGTTTATTATAATAGAAACTCATTTCAAATATATTTCAGATAGTATTATATCTATCATAGAAACTTTCTTTAATATGTAACTCTACCTGAAAATATATTTGGAATTAGACAAGGACGTCAATATGTTCACTCCATTTTTCTTTATTCATTAAAAACTGTCATCAGCTGTATTTGATCACGTTTTCAATGTATCTGCCCAAAAGGAATTGCTGATTTTTTAAACTTATACAAGCTACTATTTGTAAATGAACTGCATACACCTTTTAATAAATGTGTAAAAATGCCACTACTTACACAGTCACTTAAATGTTTCTTTATTTCTTTTGTGTGGGCTGTTCTTGTGCCCGATTTGTGCCAGGTCTCGTTCCTGAGGGGTCACAACACTGAAGTCTAATGTCTTTAATTGAGGGAGAACTGATATCACGTGATTCCTGCAAGGCACAGGTCCACAACATAATGGACAGTTTTACAAGAAAAAAATCACATCGGGAAACAAAATTGTGTACTTTTAATTTTTTTTTAATCTCAATGTACATTGAGATGTTTCTATAGCATAAAATAAGTTAGGGCTATAAATAAATGTATTGTTCTCTTGTATAAGGATGTAAGTAAATTGTGTTTATTACCTGTAGGTCTTGTTTGTTTCAATCATATTTCCATGTAGAGTGATGGTGTGCAGATGTGAAAGACTTTGGAGCTTGTCTACCTCTGACAGTTTGAAAATACGGTTACCGTGAAGATACAACACCCGTAGATGAGGCAGTTCACACAGAACCTAAAAAAAAAACATATAAGCCCATACTTTGTGTATTACTTAGAAAAAGCAGTCCCGAACGTGTGTGCATTTACAAAAAGAGCTCACTTTGTCGATGTTTGTGATACGGTTGAAAGAAAGGTCCAACCATGCGAGCTGTGATGGTTCAGCCAAGAAGTGGCTGATAGTCTTGTGAAGGTCACAGAGGTTTGTGATCTGGTTGTTATTAAAACGTAGAGAGCCACTTTTGAACTTTCCCAATGAGTTTATCTTTATAGGCCTCAGACCAATGGTAGGTTCCTCTGACTGTGCATCTGAAATGTAAATAAAAATGGCATTAAGGTGGTGTTTCAGTTAGTTTTTTTTATTTATTGTCAGAGTCTATCCCAGCTGACTTCGGGCCAGAGGCGGGGGACACCCAGAATTGGTTGCCAGCCTATTGCTGGGCACAAGCAGACAGACAACCATTTGCACTCACACTCATACTTAGGGGCAATTTAGAGTGTCCAATCAGCCTACCATGCATGTCTTTGGAGTGAAGGAGGAAACCAGATAACCCAGAGAAAACCCACGCAGGCCCAGGGACAACATGCAATCTCCAACCAGTTGGACCGACCCGGATTTGAACCAAGGACCCCAGAACTGTTAGGCCGACATGCTAACCACTCAAGCCGCCAGGGGGCCATATGTGATTTGGTTAATTCACAGTGCAATGTAAAGCTAGAAACAAAAAGGGGAATACAAAAAAGAATGGCCTGGATGTGTTGAAACAAAAGAAGTCCATGTTAAACTTGAAATATAAATATAAGAATTAATTATTTTACCTGCCAAATTGATGATGCCTTTGAAAGATAAATCTACTGGGGCCCCAAACATAATCATAATTCGCACACCTGAGATCAAAGAGACATTATGAAGTTATTTTGAGTAAGAAATGAGAGATCAAAGAGACATTATGAAGTTATTTTGAGTGAGAAATGAGAATTCCCAACGATCATTGTGCCCTGCTGGACATTTCCTCCATGTTAAAAAAGAAACGGAATTTACGTGCGTATTGTTAAATCACCATGCTTATTTTCCACATTTTTTTAATTTCATCTACTCATTTATTTTATTGTCATCTATATACTATATAATCCTCACCCCATTTCACCACGCTCAGTTTTTAATATTACTGGTAATTCAGGTTTGAGTCCAACACTTACCTTCATAAACAAGAGTCTGTTTCCATGGTAACGTATAATTAGTTTTATGATTTTTTTTTAAAAAGTACAACATTGTTTCAATGAATAAATATCAATCGAAAGTAAACGTATGTATCTGTGGCACTCAATACAAACAGTTTATGTTTATGATAATTTCGCCACACTTTGTCTACTATAGATATCACATACGTGCTAGATCCAAAGATCTAAATCGGTGGCGTTTGTATTCAGCGGCCATATCAAAGCAGAAGACTTTAATTGTAAATGCTTTTAGCAGTTAACTTGGGGTGATTTTGCTTAATGAAATGAGGACATATTGATTCATTGTCATAGTTTTGTTTGCTTTATATATATCCTCCCCCAATTCAGTTATTTCAAAGTACAGACGGATATAAGAAAAGTGCAGTTCCTATTGGCTGACAGCAAACATTACATATCTAGTTCTAAATGTAGTATTTACAGCCTTTCATCCAATCGTAGACGTTTAATTTGAGTTGCGTCCGTCAGCGAAGTCTCATTGGTTGGTTCAATCTTGTTAGCCAGTTTTGAATTTGTGACGACGAGTTGTTTAGGGACTGCTGAACTCTCAATATTGTGATAGTTAAAGCGAGCGATCGCATTTTTTTTTGTAAAGGGACCAACATTCATTTGAAAAACTGGATATTTTTTTCAACTCTCGGGGTAAGTCGCTTTTAACAACAATTCGGCAAAGTTACCGAAATTGAGCTAGCCATACTGAACGACTATGTATACTTTTGCTAGCATGACATAGACCACTCAAGAAGCAGGGTTTTCCTGGTTATTATTTTGTCTTATTCATCTTTTAGTGTGTCTTTTTTCTCTCCCTTCCAAGGTTGATTGAACGGGTCTTTCAAGATGACTCCAGTTAATCTGGGTGTTAAGGCTCTCGTTACCTGGGTACGTTTTACGTCCGACTATCGACCCTAACGGCTTCGTGCTAACCTTGGTCGTGCATGACAATATTTATATTTACACAAACTCAAAGTTTTGACATATACACGTTGTGCTTCCAGGTCAATAGTGTCATATTGACTGACCGAGAAATTAACATAGAAGATTTAAAAGATGGAGATATAATTCTTCGAGTAATTTCCCTGATGTGAGTACATTTGCACTTTAAAACAATGTGTTTTTGAAAACATGGCGCTAGTGTTTCACTCTTGCTTGCCACCTGATTAATTTCAGAAAAAATGAATCCGTCACTTCTTCAGTTACAACAACAGAGGAACGTTTTGAACGGATTGCTGAATTTGTACAAAGTGAGTCTCTGACATGTTTTGGTTTTATTATGAAGTAGATTTTTAATAAAATAAAAACCAAACTGTTATGATAATCAACTTTTTAGTTTTAGAGAGTTTAATAGCTGTTTCACTGTACTTTGGGTGTTGCTCAATACTTCTTTGGCTAGTCTTTAGTGAAAGGTGTGTCGTCTATAGTTAGACCAGGGGTAGGAACCCTATGGCTCGGGAGCCATATATGGCTCTATTGATGGGTGCATATGGCTCTCTGCTAACCTGTAAAGCAAGGTTTCCCAACCATTTTTGAGCTGCGGCACAGTTTTTGCAATGAAAAAATCTCAAGGTACACCATCATCTGAAAGTCATATAATTTCAAATTATGTCACCTATATTAACAATAGTCATTATAATCCAAATTTTATCAGCAGTAATCACATAAACCTCCAAAATAAGTTTTTACACTGATTTAGCTAATGTCACCAAAAGCTGATGTCTGTGGATCCCGAACAAATTCTGGTTCGAGTGATGCAAAAGTAAGTAAAGTCATGTTTTTAATCGTATAATTTTATGACTTTTCTCCAAATATTACTTAAAACTCTTAATATGACAAAAAATTCTGTGATCACACAGACTTTGTTGCAAGAGTCGATGCCCTAGAAACCCAACAACTTATGTTTTTTCAATAGACTCTTCTGCATGCATACTTAGATTGAAACCCATGGATTCGCAACAGCGTAACAATGTTGGCAAAACAAATTAGAGACTCTTTGTATATTAAAAGTAGTGGAATGACTAAAAGGTCACACATTTTATGTATTATTACTTTTTAAATTCTGAGGATGGCTTTCAAGAAATAGCATTTAAAATATGAAGTCCGTCAGTTAGATAATTCATTTTGTTATTATTTGAATGTGAGGAGCACTAAAATAATGAATCTTCAAAGTTTTGCCGCCAATACTTTAACATAAAGCAATTTTCACAATCTTGACTACGCCCTATTTTTTTTATATATTCAATTACGAATGGCATTTCTGAAAATATTACTTAATTTGTTTGACCATCAGAGGATTGCAGATTTAGTCCAACCAATGATACATCATTATCCTGGGAGAACATAAAGAATGGAATCAACCTTACTGTGGAAATTGCAAAGGTACATGAATTTAAAGTTCCTTTGTAACTCCTTAGGTGTAACATGATATCACTGCTTTGTACTTTTACAAATGTTGGTTATTGAGGCAAGTTTGTTTTAACGTTCTTCTGCAACAATGCTTCTTTTGCAGAACAGTTTGTAGATTGTTTCACACATGGTCATGGTAAATTCCCATCTTTTCTTTTTCTTCCTAGTTGCTTTTATTGCTAGTTTATCATGACATGATGAATGAACGATCCACCCTTAAAAGCTTGGAATGTGAAGTAGAGGTGAGCAGGGATCAAAGCTTCTGATAAAAAATGTTTTTTCCCCCAGGCCTTCTTGGCTATTGTAGTAATTCCTGTAATAATTAATTCCTGCTTTTCAGAGGGAGATTGCAAATCTGACCGGCTCCTTTGTAATGGAGAGTTTTGGCTGTGTTTACCTGAAAAGTGGTCTTGACGCCTACTTGACAACGCGACGTGAGTCTCAGATCATCTTTCCCTTGATTGGTGTTTCATTTACACAAAATATACTCACATTTTTTATGTGCATCTATGATTTTCTGGTATAAATGTTTATCTTCATATTTTTAGATTTATCTGTGGACCATGAAACATTGGACCAGACATCAAGCACCTCTCTGTCTCCGCCAACTGTCTCTTCACTCTCTGATGAAGACTCCCCAGTGCTCCATCTCACACCAAAAGTCACATTTCTCGATATGCATACTGTTGCGTCGTCTTCTCTCAGGTATCATTGACTATTATCACTTTAGTTAGGTTTTTGTCAATTATTGTCTGTGTGCTCCACTACTATCCACCAAAATAATGTGTAATTACTACACTTATTTCTATTCCAGCAAAAAGTATGTTTCTTGAGTCTCAAGCTCCCTGGCATTCCTCTGTGCCTTCCCAGGGTTGCCCGCCCCACTATTTGAGAATCGCTTTTCTAACCCTAACCCTTATTTCGTTAATTGGGATTAAACACCAAAAGAAATCAGATACAAACAGATCAAGTGTAACACTGGGCTATATAAAGAAAATTGTTTTCATGATAGCAAAAAAATTAGCGACTCTATCGATATATCACATCTTTTCTATTTCATATTTGAAGCCTCAAACTTCTCATTATTCAATTATGAAAGTCACTACAATATATCATCCTTTATACGAAAAGTGAATATAAAATATAATGATTTTTAAAATGTATTTTTGATCTGTTGTGCACCAAAGATAAGAAAACTCCCTCCTTACTCCTATGAAAAGAAATGAATGATAAAACATGCAAAAATTTGCCATCAAACCAAAAATGCTTTTCAATCCGAAATAAAATAATCAACTGAAAATACCACAAGTGGCTTATAGTGTAAATTTAGCTCACGTTGCCATTTATTTATTTATTGTTAATTTGGATGAAGTTAACCCAGGTTATCAAATTTTTGTTTTTTGAAACGTTTTCTTAACATTTGCATAAAATGGGGAAACTCCTTAATATCAAGTATAAGAAATAAAAGCTGCTCTCAAATAAGGGGAGTAAAATGGTGTTTGTGCTTGGGTATTTTGTGCGCATCTTTTTGGTGGGTCGCCTTGGTGTTGTCCTGCATCTTAAAATTGCTCATTTTGGCTGTAGTCATTTTTGCTTTCATATTCTGTGATCACTGCTCCATTGCTAACCATGTTAAAAACAGCTTTTCCTTACCATCATCTTCTACTGAACGTTGGTCGGAAACTAGCGTTCAGGTTGCATCAGCACCCCTGTTATTTGTGGTGTTCGGCTGGTGTAATTGCAGTTTGAACTTATCGAATCTTATCAAAAATTGTTTTTCGTATTGTTGACAAAAATATTTTATAATTATCGTTATCACTTTATGGGCCGAGGTGTACTTAAAATATAAAATGCTTGAATCTCTGCGTACCGAACCCGGTGTTGATTTAACATGTTTTAACTATTCATTTTGCTTTTATTTTTTCATTACCACAGCAAATCCCCTCTTCAGGATATAATGAACACCCCGAAATTCCAGTTACGGAAGCTTCAGCGGCAGATCATCCAAGAAAGAGAATATAGGGATGGTCTTGAGAGGGAACTCAACAGCAAGATTAGCCTCATTACATCAAAAGGTCTTTAATTTTACAACACTAATGAGTGATCAATTTAGTGGCCAAATTTAGATCTTTTTTTTTTTGTCTTTCGAATAGATATTTTTCAAGATAAAATTTGATGATCTGCTATCCACCTTTTTAGATCAGTAAGAATGTCAATGACAAATCATATTTTTTTGTATTGAAGTGACCTCTGCCCCCCAAGAAAAATCAATTTACTGTACTTTTTACGACTATAAGGTGCACTTAAAAGTCTTAAATTTTCTCCAAAATAGACAGTGTGCTTTATAATCCAGTGCGCCTTATATATGGAAAAAAACTAAAACGAAAAACCACCAGTGCCGGATATTAAAAAAACACTAATGCCTGAACTGAAACAGTACTGTTAAATATGCAGATGCCATCTTAGTTTACAAAATCTTCCATCATATAGCTCCTCCCCCACTGCAAGATTTTATACAAAAAAAATCAAAAACATCAACAATGGCTGGCTCTAGAGGTGACAGTGTAGTGAGTGCTTCATACCTGGAAGTTAATAGCAATTAACGTATTTCACGACTATAAAGCGCACTTAAATGTCTTAAATTTTCACCAAAATAGACAGTGCGCCTTATATATGGAAAAAAATGTCATTCATTGAGGGTGCGCCTCATAATGCGGTGCGCCTTCTAGTCGTGAAAATACGGTACAACTTTTTCACAATGCTTTAATTTGATCTTGAGTTTCCAAACATTAGTAGTCCGAATCAGGTTTAGTAGTAGTGGTTTGATATAAAGCAGCCAACAATCATGATGCTACTAAAAACACATGCGGCTACGCAATCGCATCCGATATTGTACGCCAAAAAAGACCAACTATTTCATTGGGACATATATACTAATTGCATCTTGAATCATTTGTGATTCTCAAACTAACATGCTCCTCTCTATAGAAGGTTGGCAAGGACGAGTGAAAGAAAGTGGATAAATGAGTACACTTTTAAAATATTAAATCTATATCGCATTTATGTTTTGTTCTTTTTACACTTTTCCCAGAATCTCATATTAACCGGTTGGAGTACAATCTGGGAAAGATGAAAGCGGAGCAGAACAATCAAGAGCAGAACACCAAGGAAAAAATCGATGAACTCGAGAGCCAGATTGACTCGTAAGAGCTTTCCCCTTAAAATATCGTTATAAATGCATTACAAAAATCTACATGAATGAGATTCTTGTTTTTTTTTTTTTTTATCCTCCACCCTTTTGAATTATGCTTGTAAATATCTTCTTTTTTGCTTTCTTTTAGTTTGCAACTACGTCTCAACGAGATCCTTAAAGAATATAAAGATTTCAAGAGCAATTCTTCATTGGCAGAGCGAAAAATGGATGAACTTGAAGAGGAGAAGGGTATCCTCTCTTCACAGGTATTAATCTACTTTAGAATGAAACCTTATGAAATTATATGATTCCTCGTGTTTTTTCCCTATCAAGGTTTTTGCCATTTTATTTTTAATTTTTATAAATATACAGCGAAAGAGTCATGAAGAACTGTTCTTAAAAATGCATTGCCATGGTTTAAACAAGCAGGACACAAATAATACTAAAGATACAGAAGTAGACTATGAAATATAGAAAAATACACTCACATGGTATAAGAAGAGAATATTCCACTACCATGAATAAACTAGCAATGATACACAAAAAACATGTAGAATATGAAACTACATTTAAAAAAAATGATTTGAAAAAAATAGTCACAATAGAAAAAAATAACTTCCATTGTGAATGGGTTCAATGAATCCTTTTCTTTTATTATGAGTAGTAAACGAACAAATTAAATTCCTGAACCAATGAATTAATAGGAAATAAAAATATTTTTAAAATCATTGTTCTTGTGTGGAATTATTGAAAAACATTAACGAAGTCCACTGACTGTTTCAACATCCCTGGAATTAAACCCCTGTTATGTAAAAATGTAATAGCACACAATTCCACTTATATTTGTAACTTTCCATCAAAACTATTAATTTTCCATCCAAAATGAAAACTGCCTAAGTTCCGATTTTAGATGTGGCGAAAAACAAATGATTTCAGAAGAAAATAATTACACTGACAGTAATTTTATAACATCTATTTTCACACACATGACAATCTTCAATGATAAACATCCTTTTCAGCAAAAAACAATATGGTTTCAGAGGAAAGATTTGCATCTTTGTCAGTACTAGATCTCGTGGAAGAAATAGGTAGTAGTGTATGTAATAAACAATCTACTGTTAGGATTTCCATTTAAAAAAAAAAAGTTTTTTATCCTTTTTTATTTCATTATTTTATCATTTTTTAGTCATTTCTATTAAGTCATCAGGTGATGTATTTTCTCAGGTGCGTGCCTCTTATGCCCAGCTGTCCACGTCTCAAACTGAGGTTAGCAGGCTGAAAGAAACCCTAGCCTCCTGTCAAGAAGAGTGGCGAACCAAGATTGACTACTTGAACTCTGAACTCAATCAAGCCACTTCGCAAAAGGTATGGGTCTCCAACAAAATGTAATTATCAGCTCCACAACTTTATGCATTTGCACATTCTACAGGGAATCTTCGGGATACAATGTTCACAATCTATTACGACTGTCCCTCATTTGCCATTAAGTCATCTAAACCATAGTTTCTGCTTAGTGCTTGTCTGTGCGCCAGGAGTATCGTTTCATTTTTTAGTCTTTTGCCACATTATAGCCCCCAAAAAAGAACGCTGAGTCTTGAAGGGGCACCCAAATAGAATCGCTTTACAATGGAACTGTAGCTTAACATGAAAAGAAGAAAGATACCATCGCACATCGGTAAAGTTATTCTGCATCCAGAAAGTTAGAACTCTTCAGTTCTACCCATAGGTAGTGTTATTTAGTTTTGTCAAACAACTTTTGGTTCACGTAATCTAAAAATAAGGACGGTAATATAATGAATTGAGTTGCATTTATGCATCATGTTGCAACATTTATGTGTTGACCGCTGTATTTTCTGGGCTACCCTTAAACTTGGCGTGTGTCGGACTGGTGTGAGTGAGGGAGTGATAATGTTGGTAAATTGCTTTAATTGGCTCCTGTGTTTGAAACTACAAACATCGTGTGAACTGATTTCCACCCATTATGTTACTTAAAAATGTTTGAAATTACTGACTGAATAGTGTAGCAATACTGTAATTTTCTTTTTGTGCAGGCAACACGCATTTAGGTCCTGGCCAACAATTGAAATTCACTTTTATGAAGATAATTTTAAGTGTAGTATTTTTTTTCCTCCCACAAAAACAGGATGTTATGACCGAACAAGTTCAGATCCTACAGGGGAAAATTTCATGTTTAGAAGATGACCTCAAAGCAGCCAGAAAAGAAGATGTAGGAGAAAACATGGGACCAGTAATTGAGGTAAAGTATTGTATCATGATATTAATCATTCATGATAATACCATACATTATGTAAGTTATAAGATAGTTTTGTGTTAAAATTTTATGCCTGTTTGATATAATTTTTTGTGTATTTTCATATTGTCAGAGAGACGAGCTAGAATGTGAAATTGTTCACTTGAAGAGTGAACTTGAAAACACCGTGAGCTGCTTGAAGAAGGCTGAGGCCAATGAGGACGCAAAAACAAGGGAGCTTTCAGCCTACGCGCAAGAAATCTCTAAACATAATCGACTTCTGAAGGAACAAAACTTGCATATTGAAACCCTTGTTCAATCTAAGGCTGACATAATGAAAGAGCTGCAAAAGGAAATATCTGAGCAGCGAGAAGCCCTTCAGAAAAAGATTGATTATCTTCAATTTCAACTTGACCAGGCAGAGCAGCAGAAGGCTGGCCAAATTCAAAAACTAATGGAAAGGCAGAAGGGGCTGGAGAAACAAGTTGACCTGCTAATTCTGGAGAAGGAGAGACTGGTACAGGCCAACCAGGCCGCAGAAAGAGAGAACATGGCCACACTTGACCGGGAAGAAATGCTCAAGAAAGAGCTTGAATTATTGACGCGAGAAAAAGCTAAACTTTTGACGGAAATGGAAAAATTTGAGGATAATGAAAGGTTAAAGAAACAGCTACAGGAGCAACTCTTAGTTAAAACTGAAGCTGTGGAAGACTACAAAGCTAAGGTAGGTACAATTTCATGTTAATTTTTAATTTCCAATTTCGATGTACAGTGTTCCCCTGCTAATTCGCGGTTCAGCTATCGCGGACTCAGAGCTTAGCGGATTTAAAAAAAAAATACAAATATTACATTGAAAAAACATATTTTACAGTTTTTTTTGTTATAATATGAATTTCACTCTCTCTACCCGTATTCTATATGGTGTACTGTATACAGGGGGGTAATTTTTTTTTTGTAATAAAAAAAAAATGGAATTAAATTCAAATTAAGCATTTTTGAAGGGGAATCCCTACTTTGCGGAAATTCACTTATCGCGGGTGGTCCCGGTCCCCATTAACCGCGAAAAGTGAGGGAACACTGTACAATCATTTACTTCCAACCCTCCTAATTCAGATTGAATGGACAATTGTCAGTGACCCAGGCAGAAAATGAGTTCACATATTTATAATTATTTTCATATTTCCAGAAAGAAATATTGGAGCAAGACATTTTAAAATTAAAGACTGAACTTGACAGCACAGTTAACTGCTTGAAGACGATTGAAGCAAATGAGGAGGAAAAAACACATCAACTTTCATTTTATGAGCAAGAAATCGCAAAACAGAAAATTCTCCTGGACCAACAGAGCTTAAACTTTCAAGACCTTGTTCGAGCCAAGGATCTCACATTGGAAGAGCTGCAAAAAGAAATGTCGGAGCAGAGTTTGGCCTTTCAGAAAAAGATTGATCAACATGAGCTAGCTGAGCAGCACAAAGTGGACCAGATTATTGTACTAGAGGGAGAGAAGAAGAAGGCTCTGGAGGAACGGGTAGCCATGCTTATACTGGAGAGAGATAGACTTTTTGAGGCCAAGCAGGCCACAGATGTTGAACACTTGGCCTCTCTTGAGCAGGAAAAAATTCTCAAGAAGGAGCTTGAATCACTGAAACAAGAACAAGCTATGCACAATGAAGAGAGCGATAAGCTAAGAAGAGATATGTTGGAGCAGCTCTCTGCTAAAACTGAAGCTATGGAAGACTACAAAGCTGAGGTAGGTGCAATTTCGTGTTAATTTTTCATTTTCTATTTCAATGTACAATCGTTTACTTCCAACCCTCCTAATTCAGATTGAATGGACAATTGTCAGTGACCCTAGTAGAAAATGAGTTCATATATTTATAATTATTTTATATTTCCAGAAAGAAATACTGGATCATGACATTTTGAAATTGAAGACTGAACTTGACAGCACAAGTAATAGCTTGAAGAAGATTGAAGCAAGTCAGGAGGAAAAAACACAACAACTGTCATTATATGAGCAAGAAATCGCAAAACTGAAAATTCTCCTGGACCAACAGAGCTTAAACTTTCAAGACCTTGTTCGAGCCAAGGATCTCACAATGGAAGAGCTGCAAAAAGAAATGTCGGAGCAGAGTTTGGCCTTTCAGAAAAAGATTGATCAACATGAGCTAGCTGAGCAGCACAAAGTGGACCAGATTATTTTACTAGAGGGAGAGAAGAAGAAGGCTCTGGAGGAACGGGTTGCCATGCTTATACTGGAGAGGGATAGACTTTTTGAGGCCAAGCAGGCCACAGATAGTGAACACTTGGCCTCTCTTGAGCAGGAAAAATATCTCAAGAAGGAGCTTGAATCACTGAAACAAGAACAAGCTATGCACAATGAAGAGAGCGATAAGCTAAGAAGAGATATGTTGGAGCAGCTCTCTGCTAAAACTGAAGCTATGGAAGACTACAAAGCTGAGGTAGGTGCAATTTCGTGTTAATTTTTCATTTTCTATTTCAATGTACAATCGTTTACTTCCAACCCTCCTAATTCAGATTGAATGGACAATTGTCAGTGACCCTAGTAGAAAATGAGTTCATATATTTATAATTATTTTATATTTCCAGAAAGAAATACTGGATCATGACATTTTGAAATTGAAGACTGAACTTGACAGCACAGTTAACTGCTTGAAGAAGATTGAAGCAAGTGAGGAGGAAAAAACACACCAACTTTCATTTTATGAGCAAGAAATCGCAAAACTGAAAATTCTCCTGGACCAACAGAGCTTAAACTTTCAAGACCTTGTTCGAGCCAAGGATCTCACAATGGAAGAGCTGCAAAAAGAAATGTCGGAGCAGAGTTTGGCCTTTCAGAAAAAGATTGATCAACATAAGATGGCTGAGCAGCACAAAGTGGACCAGATTATTGAACTAGAGGGAGAGAAGAAGAAGGCTCTGGAGGAACGGGTAGCCATGCTTATACTGGAGAGGGATAGACTTTTTGAGGCCAAGCAGGCCACAGATAGTGAACACTTGGCCTCCCTTGAGCAGGAAAAAATTCTCAAGAAGGAGCTTGAATCACTGAAACAAGAACTAACTATGCACAATGAAGAGAGCGATAAGATAAGAAGAGACTTGTTGGAGCAGCTCTCTGCTAGAACTGAAGCTATGGAAGACTACAAAGCTAAGGTAGGTGCACTTTCGTGTTAATTTTTCATTTTCTATTTCAATGTACAATAATTTGCTTCCAACCCTCCTAATTCAGATTGAATGGACAATTGTCAGTGACCTTGGCAGAAAATGAGTTCGTATATTTTTAATGATTTGTTTAGTAGTAAAACAAATACTGTGGTGCTGGGTGTAGCAGTGGCCAATGGTAGATGTGTTACGATTGGATAGGTTGTGGCCACATGCCTCGAGCATTACATCTGCAGGAATTTCTTCCAATGTCCCATCTTCAAAAACATACTTGGTGCCTCGGGTGTCTGGATATAATGTAATGCAGCGGTTCCTCGACATACGAGTGTCCCGACATACGAGCAATTTCAGATACGACTAAAATTTTGGGCTAATATTTATCTTTGGATACGAGACAAATTTTGCTATACGAGCATAGAGCGGACCTGAGAGGATGCTCATAAAGAATATCATAGGCACTGTCTTTCTGGTCGCAACTCTCTCGTGTAATGTGTCCACGAGAACTGGGCGGAGCATTGCATTTTTTTCAATTGTTTTTTTGGCAATGTTTTTCTTTGGCTTAATCAAATGAATTATGTTGACTTTCACTTGACTGCCTTTTTAGACTTATAAAATTGTTTCTCATAACATGTATTTTCATATTTCCAGAAAGAAATACTGGAGCATGACATTTTGCAATTGAAGACTGAACTTGACAGCACAAGTAATAGCTTGAAGAAGATTGAAGCAAGTGAGGAGGAAAAAACACACCAACTTTCATTATATGAGCAAGAAATTGCAAAACAGAAAATTCTCCTGGAGCAACAGAGCTTAAACTTCCAAGACCTTGTTCGAGCCAAGGATCTCGCAATGAAAGAGCTGCAAAAAGAACTGTCGGAGCAGAGTTTGGCCTTTCAGAAAAAGATTGATAAACATGAGCTAGCTGAGCAGCACAAAGTGGACCAGATTATTGTACTAGAGGGAGAGAAGAAGAAGGCTCTGGATGAACGGGTAGCCATGCTTATAATGGAGAGGGATAGACTTTTTGAGGCCAAGCAGGCCACCGATAGTGAACACTTGGCCTCTCTTGAGCAGGAAAAAAATCTCAAGAAGGAGCTTGAATCACTGAAACAAGAACAAGCTATGCACAAGGAAGAGAGCGACAAGATAAGAAGAGACTTGTTGGAACAGCTCTCTGCTAGAACTGAAGCTATGGAAGACTACAAAGCTAAGGTAGGTGCAATTTTGTGTTAATTTTTCATTTTCTATTTCAATGTACAATAATTTACTTCCAACCCTCCTAATTCAGATTGAATGGACAATTGTCAGTGACCCTGGTAGAAAATGAGTTCATATATTTATAATCATTTTCATATTTCCAGAAAGAAGTACTGGATCATGACATTTTGAAATTGAAGACTGAACTTGACAGCACAGTTAACTTCTTGAAGAAGATTGAAGCAAGTGAGGAGGAAAAAACACACCAACTTTCATTTTATGAGCAAGAAATCGCAAAACAGAAAATTCTCCTGGACCAACAGAGCTTAAACTTTCAAGACCTTGTTCGAGCCAAGGATCTCACATTGGAAGAGCTGCAAAAAGAAATGTCGGAGCAGAGTTTGGCCTTTCAGAAAAAGATTGATCAACATGAGCTGGCTGAGCAGCACAAAGTGGACCAGATTATTGTACTAGAGGGAGAGAAGAAGAAGGCTCTGGAGGAACGGGTAGCCATGCTTATACTGGAGAGGGATAGGCTTTTTGAGGCCAAGCAGGCCACAGATAGTGAACACTTGGCCTCTCTTGAGCAGGAAAAAAATCTCAAGAAGGAGCTTGAATCACTGAAACAAGAACAAGCTATGCACAAGGAAGAGAGCGACAAGATAAAAAGAGACTTGTTGGAACAGCTCTCTGCTAGAACTGAAGCTATGGAAGACTACGAAGCTGAGGTAATATTGGTACAATTGGCTGAGCAAGTTTTATTTTCAAATAAATGCCACGGCGGAACGGCGCTCAGGGTCGTACGTTTTATTTCCAAGTAAGCGGCACGGCACATTTCTGATAAAAATCCACCCTCACAAAGCTCCCGGCCGCTCAGAAAGCTATATTTTCTGAAAAACTGACGGCTGCTACCCGCTATTTTTTTTCCCTCAGTTTGGAGACTTTGAGCTTCCTCTGTCTTCCGCCATTTTTCTAGTGTCAAGCGGAAGAAAGGGTAGTGGTTTCCACTTGCGAGTTTCAGCGTGTATCTTCACATTTTATGAACTTTTTTCCAGAAAAAAAAATGATGCATTGAATCCGTAAAAGTTGAAGAGGTAAAGTGAGGGATCAGAGTATACTTCTTAATAAATATAGGGGTTGAATAGATCATTTTGAAATGAATTTGTACCTTTGTGTGTGTGTATGATTTATTGACATTCAGGACTTGCATCATTTCTTTTTTTTACTTTTAATGCAAATGAATATCACTTATCAGCCTCCTCTATTTTCTATTAATCGGTATCGGTCGAACACTACTTAGAGGCATTATCATTCCCCGTCAGTCCTTACAGTTCCAATCGATTGAAAGTTGCGAATTATTTAATCTTGGACGGTAATTTCAATGCATTGTTTTGTAATAAACTACTGGTTGCTTACCTCTTTTGACATGCCATCTTTTTCTATTGTCAGAGAGAAAACCTACAGTGCGAAATTGTAGAATTGAAGAACCAGCTTGACAAAACAGTTGGCTGCTTAACAAAGGCAGCAGCAGATGAAGAGGCAAAAGAATTGAAGCTTTCATCTTATGAAGAAGAAATAGCCCAACAGAAAAAACTCTTGGCGCTAGAAAACTTGCATACTAATAAAATCATTCAATCTAAAGATCACATCATCAAAAGACTGGAGGAGGACATATCTCAGCAGAGAGAAGCCCTTCAGCAAAAGATTGACCATCTTAAACTTCAGTTTGAACAAGCTGAGCAGCAGAAGGCAAACGAGATTAGTGTACTACAAGAAGAGCAAAAGGCTCTGGAGAAACAGGTGGACATGCTTGTTGTGGAGAAGGAGAAACTTTTTCAGACCAAGCAAGCAACAGAAAGAGAGAATATGGCATCTCTCAAAATGGAGGAATTACTGAAAAAGGAGCTTGAATTATTGAAGCTGGAAAAAGTTACATTCTTGAAAGAAAAGGAACAAGAACAGGCGAGTGAGAGGTTAAAGATTGAATTGCAGGAGCAGCTCTTTGCCAAAAGTGAAGCTGTGCAACACTACAAAGCACAGGTAGGTGCAGGTTCAGGTCTTTTGGGAATTCATTTTGGTTTCTGATCCATTACTGCAATGCTAAAAAAAACATTTTGTAGGTTGAAAAGGCAGTGAGTCACTACAATGACAAGAAACAGCTTCTCCATGAAAGCCAAGAAGAGGTAGCGAATCTCAAACACTCCCTTGAAGTCAGAGAGAAGGAGGTTAAGGCTGCCAGTATGGAGAACAAACTTCTTCAGATGGAATTGGAAAAAGCTCAAAGCAAGGAGAAAAACATGTTGAGCACCTTGGCCCGGCTGGAGGCACAGGTATTTGTTGTTTTTAATTGTTCTGTCTCATTTTTAGTCAATAATTTTGTTTGTTACAGGCCTCTTCTTTGGGCTGAAGTGAAATGTAGTATTATGTAACTTTTTGAATATGAATATCTCAGAAACATTTCTGCATTTTACAATGTTAAACCTTTTTTGTCCTGTTTATGTGCAAGGTGGCCTATGGTGACTTAAACTTGCGGGCACAAAACCGAAACCCTGGCCATGAAGGAGGTGTGTCTGAGTTGTATCACACTAAGATTGAGCCTAAGAGAAACATGACCTCGGACAGTTTAGACCGAAGTTCCCTTGAAGAATCTTTGAACAACACAAGGTTGTGACCTTTCATGTAAAATCTGTTATGTAAAAAAACAGAAGTGCATCTGAACATTAGTTTGAATAGTGTGACTTTTGTCTCCTAATTCTGCAGGAAGCTTTCGGTACCTGATGAATCGAGCACACCGCTTATTCGTAGTTCCGAGAGACTGGCAGCAAAGCGTGCTGCTCTGAAAGATGACTCGCTTGAAACGCTTTACTTTACACCAATTAATACAAGACACAGGTGAATATGGATAATATTTTGCATTAGATGTAATGTCGGTATTCATTTGTAAATAAAAAAAGGATCCTAATATAACTGCTAAACATACACAACAAAGTATTGATGTACATTTTCTGCCTAGAACCAATAACGAAAACAAAACAGAAATGGGTTGTGCCTTTGTAAATCCATCATCATCAGTCAAAAGACGGAGGACTACACAGGTTATCAACATAACCCTGACAAAGGTAATAGAAACTTGTAAATGCATTTAGGACCTTAAATACTTGGTTATTGACATTTTCAGGATCAGATGCTATCAGAGCTCCCAACCCTGAAATTTACGGAGTTTACCCGGACCAACAACACAAACTCTGGGACTCTGGAAATTCCAAACGGTTTTTGGAAGCAACTATTTCGGAAAAGTACTAAATTTCCAATTCAAATGCTTCAAAATTCACACGATCGCTACGGCATCCACATCTTACTTCCGCATTTGATTCAACTACGCTGTAATTCGGATGAGTCCGGGCGACCAAACGTCCGGGCGACCAAACGTCCGGGCGACCAAACGTCCGGGCGACCAAACGTCCGGGCGACCAAACGTCCGGGCGACCAAATGTCCGGGCGACCAAACGTCCGGGCGACCCAACGTCCGGGCGACCCAACGTCCGGGCGACCAAACGTCCGGGCGACCAAACGTCCGGGCGACCAAACGTCCGGGCGACCAAACGTCCGGGCGACCAAACGTCCGGGCGACCCAACGTCCGGGCGACCCAACGTCCGGGCGACCAAACGTCCGGTCGACGGCACATTGCCATCTTTATTGTCTTCCTATCATAATATACTGGCAATATTTGCATTTTAAAGCTATTAATCATTTTAGTCGTTTTTTTCTTGCACTACTGAACAGAAAACCCCCGGTGGTGGTGAAGATGATGAGACATTTTACAGCCTTACTTCAGCTCGTTCACATCCCAACCTCTCAAGCGCCACTGGCATACGTCCTATATCAATGGAGCCTTTTGAGACACCAGGCAGAATGACCGCTGCCGGCAGTGACCAGCTGAGCGGTCTCCCTGGGTATCGGCGGAGCACACTCCACTCGCAGAGTATGTATCAACTTGCCTGCACCACAGGAGAAAACTCGGATTCATAAAAAAAATCACAACAGTATCATCAAATTATAATTTTAAAGGTTTCTATTCTGATATGAGGATCTCAACAATCCTTGATTTCGGACTTGTATGTTCAGCTGCGAGTACCTACTGCGTCGGAGCAGAAAATGAGCCAGATGGTGCGTCTGATGACTGGATGAGGATTGCTGAGCTCCAGGCCAGGAACAAGGCTTGCCTTCCTCATCTCAAGAGCAGCTATCCTGTCGAGTTTGAGGTTGGTAGATTTGTGGTTCTCAGATTTTCTAACACTAGACTCCGTTTTCCCATCTGTCGTGATCTATATCCATTTGAAAATAACTGACGATCGCGGGAGCTTTTTTCCTTGGAAAAAATAACAGGAATTGCAATAGTTTAGCTTAGTCACGTATTGAATGTGGTTAATGAAGTTTAATTCTGAGAAAGGGTGCCATTGCCTATGGGTGTTGTGTGCACGAGTATATTTAATTACCCAGAAAGACCTCTTTTTGCATGCATGTTGTGCGATTATTTAATATACTTAATATCGATTCTCATTATACGCCTTTTTTTTCGCACTACCCTTCTACGATTGCTTTGGACCAATTTGTGGTTCCCTTTATTCTACACTAAATAACGCAAAAAACTTAGGAAAAAATTCAACGCTCCGCCCAGTGATCGTAGAGATCTTTGCATGAGGGAGATACCAGTGAGAAAGACAGCATCTCGCTGCCTGGCCATCTGGCTGTCTCGTATGCTCGTATCTGCCTGATACATATTCATGGGGAAAATAATATAAAAGTTGGCAATTAAAAAATATTGGCCAGAGTTTAAACGTGTGCTATTTTTTTTTACTAATTCAAACCCTTCTCTCAATTTAGAATGGAGGCAAGAGCACGTTCCTTTTCACTGATGAAGAAGTCCGCACAGGGGACCCGACTGAAACTATTCGTCGGGCGTCTCTCATGCCAGGCCAGCTGCAGCGTTCTGTCGCTGCTCACCGGCACTCACTCGCGGGACCACAGTCCATAGTCAGCACACGTTCTAACCGTTTATCCTTAATGGCTGACCCACGGCCATCCAAACTAGTTAGCTCTTCTCAGCTAAGAAGCCCCAGATGCCAAAAACAGTCTGCATTGACGTTTTCTGTTCCTCTAACTTCACCTGAGGTTTGTCTGTTTGCCACGTGGATGAATTCAAAGTTTGGATTTGAACTGTTGAGCCTTAACTTTTAAGGTTAACTATGTTTTTTTTTCCAGAAAAAAATTAAGGCAAGCTGTTTCCCTCGCCCCCTCACTCCCAAAAACAAGAACTCCAACACCTTATCCTCGAGCTCTCAACTTCATGCAGCCCTCAGTCCAGTGAGTTTGACAAATGGTTTATCAGTTGTAATATCAATTTAGGAATTTTAATGGTGATATGGTTCACAAACATGAATTCCGTGTCAGGTTGGGGGTTTCTGTGGGGATTTTTGCACGTTGATTATAGTACAGTAATACCTTGACTTACGAGCAATTTGAGATACGACGAAAATTCCCACCAAATTTTGAGAATAGAAAATTTTAACGTTTAATTTACTATGTTGTGAGCGCGTTGACGTGCCTAAAGCCCCCTCTGTTTTTTCAGAGGGTTGGAACGAATTAATTTGTTTTTAGTTCATTACTATGGGAAACATTTGTTTGAGTTACGACAAAATCGACATAAGAGCTCGGGCCTGGAATGTATTAAGCTCCTATCTCGGGGTACCACTGTACTACTATCAAAGCTTCCAATCCAATTTTTCACGAAAACAAATTTCTGGTTTCTGAGTGAAGGAGGACGGGATGTTCTGCGCTTTAATCTTTTTCTCCTGGCTCCTGTACCCTTTTTTTGCCACCAATCTTCTATATTCCTCCTTTAAACTCTTTTTGGGCAAATTTTTTTCTACGACTTTGGGCCTCAGTTGTTTTATGAAATGATGAATGCAAGCAACACGAGAACAAATACATTGATTATGTCGCCTTTATTCAACGGAGCCAATTTGCCGTTTTTCCTTTTCAGGCTGATCGCAGGCAATCTATGGTGTTTACCATCGACAACACCCCTAAGAGCAACAGGAGCAATTATCTGAGAAAAGGCCTGAACAAGCTACGCAGCTCTACCCGAAAATCGCCGGGCAAAGCTCCCAAGAGACCCCCTGTCAATTATGCGCACAAAGAGAATATTCCGTCCACAACTTCTATTGTTGCACCAGGAGGTAAGAGCAAGAGCTTCAAGTCCCCCCAAGTGAAAGACAACAGGAAGTCCCCTAAACCTGGAGGCAAACCTTCTAAGTCTCCCCGATTGACGGCAAGCACTCGCAAGATAAAGACATAGACATAGTCTTTTGTGTGGTGTCGAATAATAATAATAATAATCAGCCATAGGCTTTGTCATCATCATTGACTCGACAAAAGCCTAATTGTCATCATACCCAGCTTCGTATGGTGAAATTGGTGGTGCTTCTCCACCAAGTGCGCTTTCCCGTCAAAAGACCCAAATAAGTAATAATTTCTGACTCGTTGGCATTTTGCCGTGATTGATACAGAGAAATCCCCCCCCCCTCCCCCGAGTGCAACCAGGGATTGTGTGTTGTGCTACCGCAAGTTCAGAGTCCTGATGGCTGCGGGAAAAGCCTAATTGTTCGTACTTAGTGAGACCTGTAGCGTCGGCCAGAGGGCAGCAGCTGGAACAGGTTGTGACCAGCGTACCACACTGTAATGCAGTGTGCCAGGATGCTCTTCACAGTGGCTCTATAGAAGGTTACCAGAAGCTTAGTGTCCATGTTGTTCCTCCTGAGTACCCCTGTGTACAGGCGTGAGTGCAACAGGCCTATAGTCATTCAGGCTGTCAATGGTTGGCTTTTTAGGGACAGAGATAATGGTGGCAGATTTCAGGCAGGATGGAATGATGGATTGTTGCAGGGAACAATTGATTTTTTTTTGTGATAACACTAGCCAGCTGGTCAGCACAGGCTTTGAGTACCTAACCAGGTACTCCATCGGGGCCAGATTATATTTATGAGAGAGAGTTTAATATCTAAATATCTACGGTTGATTCATGAGAGAGAGTTTAATATCTAAATATCTATTGTTGAATAGTGAGAGTTTAATATCTAAATATGTACTGTTGAAACCAGCTCTCAAAATTATATTCATGAGAGAGACGGTTTAATATCTAAATATCTAATCAATAACTGTTGTTATTTCCCAGTCACTCTACTCTTGGATTGGATAACTTTATTCATCCCGTATTCGGGAAATTTCTTTGTCGCAGTAGCAAGAGGGCGAGGATGCAGAAGTAGGAAAGGCATTTTACACATAAATAGATAGTTAATAAATAAATACATGAATAAATATATAAATAAGTAACCGTGTTGCTGAAATATATATATACATACTCATACATATATAGAAGCACATATATACACATGCATAAGAATTCAGAAGGTCCTAACCCACAGCCATTTTTTGGTTAAAGAGCCTGACAGCTGATGGGAGGAAGGATCTGCGGAAGAGCTCCTTCCTGCAATGGGGGTGCCGCAGTCTATTGCTAAAAGAGCTTCGAAGGGATTCCACCGACTTGTGCAGGGGGTTGGAGGTGCTGTCCATGATGTACATTATCCTGGTCAGCATCCTCCGCTCTCCCACTTCCTCCACAGAGTCCATAGGACAGCCCAGAACAGAGCTGGCCCTCCTGATCAGCTTGCGCAGCCTGTTTCTGTCCCTCTCCGTGCTCCCGCTTCCCCAACAGACCACTGCATAAAACACAGTAGATGCCACCACAGTGTCGTAGAAGGTCCTCAGCAGTGACCTGCACACTCCAAAGGACCGTAGACTCCTCAATAGGTAGAGGCGGCTCCGGCCCCTTTTGTACAGTCTAGTTTGTTGTTGAGATGAACACCCAGGTAATTAAAATTCTCCACAATTTCAATGTCTCTACCCTGGATGTTCACCTGAGTGGTCTGTTGAGGTGTCCTCCGAAAGTCGACCACCATTTCCTTTGTCTCACTGGTGTTGATGTAGAGGTGGTTTTGCCTACACCAGTCGACAAAGGCTGTGATGACTCCCCTGTACTCCAGGTCGTTCCCGTCAGTCACTCGTCCAACAATAGCGGTGTCATCAAAGAACTTCTGGAGGTGGCAGGTGTCTGCATTTTGTTTAAAGTCTGAAGTGTAGAGGGAGAAGAGGAGTGGGGAAAGCACTGTGCCTTTTGGGGTCCCCGTGCTGCAAGTTACCACATCAGACGTGCAGTCCTAGAGTCTCACATATTGTGGTCTGTCAGTGAGGAAGTCGATGGTCAATGCGGCTAGGTGGTTCCTTACTCCAGCCTCCCAGTTGCCCTCTCAGTAGGACCGGCTGAATGGTGTTGAACACACTGGAGAGGTCAAAAAACATAATTATCACTGTGCTTCCCGAGTTCTCCAGGTGTGAAAGAGACCTGTGTATCGGGTAGGTGGTAGCATCTTACACACCAATGCCTGGACGATAGGCGAACTGCAGAGGGTCCAGCTCTGCATTCATCAGGGGGCTGAGGTGGTTGAGGATAATCCTCTCCACTGTATTGATCAGGTGAGAGGTTAGTGCTACCAGCCTGAAGTGGTTTGGCTCCCTGGGGTTCGCAGCCTTTGGAACTGGGACCACGCAGGAAGTTTTCCACAAGGTGGGGACCTTCTGCAGACTGAGGCTGAGGTTGAAAATATGCAGAATCACTGTGCCAAGCTGATCCGCACACTCTCTCAGTAGTCTGGAGCTTAGGCCGTCTGAACCGGTAGCCTTCCTTGCCTCGATCTTCTTTAGTTGTTTTGTCCCCTGATCGACAGTGATGCAGAGACCAGTGGAAGAGCGGGAGGAGAACGGGGGCAGGAGAGGGGGGGGGGCTTCTGGTCTGAGGGGTCAGGGGAGCGGGGGCAGGGCTGACTGAATCTGTTAAAGAACTGATTCAGTTTATTGGCCCACTCCTCGTCTCCGGACTCCGGGCCTCTCCCACTGTTGCCTCCATGGCCCGAGATGGTCCTCAAGCTCTTCCAGACCCTTTTGGTGTTGCCTCTTTGGAGTTGCTTCTCTAGCCTCCTCCTGTAGCTGGTCTTTCCACTCCTTATCTCTCTCTTCAGCTCCTTATGGACCGTTTTAAGACTCTCCTTCTCCCCAGACCTAAAAGCCCTCTTCTTCTTGTTCAGGAGGGCCCTTAGATCCCTGGTGACCCACGGCTTATAGTTGGAGTAACAACGGACCTTCTTGGAGGGTACAATGTTCTCAACACAGAAGTTAATGTAATCTGTGATGCAGTGGGTCAAGCTGTAGATGTCTTCCCCATGTGAATTGCTCAGCACCTCCCAGTCAGTTGTCTCGAAACAGTCCCTCAGTACCATGCTGGTCTCCTCGGTCCATCTTTGTATGATCCTCGTGGTAGGTTTTATTTTCCTCACCATGGGGATGTAGGTGGGGATCAGATGGACCAGGTTGTGGTCTGAGCGACCCGGTGGGGGCAGGGGGACTGAGCTGTATGGCTCCTTTGTGATGGCATACAGGAGGTCCAGAGTTTTTTGTTCCCTGGTGTGGCACTTCACATACTGAGTGAAGGTGGGGAGAGTCGAAGTCAAGGGAGCATGGTTAAAATCACCAGAGATAAGAAGGATTGACTGGGGGTGTGATGTCTGTAGCCAGGACACAGTAGTGTGGAGCAGCTCGCGAGCCACTGCTGCATCGGCCGAGGGAGGTATATACACAGTTATTACTATGACGTGCGAGAACTCCCGGGGGATGTAAAACGGCCTGATGCTAACAGCTACTAGCTCGATATCTTGAGTGCAAAGTTGCTCCTTCACAGTAATATGCCCAGGACTGCACCATCTACTATTAATAAAAACAGCTAGTCCCCCACTTTTATCCCTACCGCTCTCCTCAGCAGCTCTGTCCGCCCTCACCAGCTGAAAGCCATCCAAGGAGATGAGAGAGTCTGGTATTCGCTCATCCAGCCAGGTGTCTGTGAAGCACAATGCAGATGCTCCGATATTGTCTTTGTTGTTTGGTCAGAGCCGTTAGCTCTTCCATCTTATTGGGGAGAGATCTTACATTCCACATAATAATAGATGGAATGCTGGGTCTGAAGCGTAGCCTTTTCTCCTGACATTTTCGTCCGGCTCAGCATCCTCTTCTCTTCCTCTTTAACTCAGCGGGGAGGTCCAAGTCCAGGGGAATCCCGGTGTCGCGTAGCGCTAACAGTTGATCCTTTGTGTAAAGCAGCGTAGGCATGGCTGAGTGGGTCAAAAATAGTGTCTGTCCAAAATTTGAAATTTGAATTTGAAGAGATGGACTAAACCAGTGATTTTCAAACTTTTTTGGCCACCGCCCCCTTCACCACCGGGCCAAAATGCCAACGCCCCCCTCTTTACCCCTTTCCAACGAACGCTAGAACGACTATATTGCTAAATGTCACAAGAATTGGTTGATTCTTCAATCACAAACAGTTTGAAGACTAAAAAAAACAATTTTAATAAACAAAAATGGTTATCATTTATTCTTCAATTACAACACCTTGAACTGAACTTGAAATAAATTGTAAAACTGAACGAGTAACCGTTAACAACTGTCCTGCCTAATGAGATGGGTGGGCTTGGTGCATTGCAATCAGACTGTCAACATCAGGATGAAGGTTTGTCAGGAGCAGTCTCAGATCACCGCGCTCTGTGATGTTAAGTTTGTTTCTTTGTTTGGTGAGGAGCCTTGTCACAGCGCTGAACCCCCTTTCAACCAGGTAGGAAGTCGGAAAAGCAATGAAAAACAACTTGATGGCTTTCCATAGGGTTGGATAGCGTTTTGGGATCGCTGTTTGCATCCAAAAGGCTTGGTAAGAGGTTTTGAACTTTGGTTTCAGATCCTCATCATTTTGCAAACTTACAAGTTCCTCTTCTAGATGGGTTGGCACTTCTGTGCTGGGTTCAGTGAACGGATCGATCACCCAATCAGGGATTTCAAGAGAAAATATGTCGTTAAATCTGACTGACATATCCCTGTAGAGTTCCGCTAAATAGCTGATGCATTAAGCCGGTCGCTGTGCGCATACGTCTGTGGTTAAGCGTTGCCGGCGCGCTATTGTGTGCTCCTCTGCGGCTGACTGGATGGTGGTGGTTTCCCCAGTCGCCTGCATCGACGATAAACTCGCGACAATTAGTGATATACGGTATATGCGCGCTGCTCGTGAGCGCTCGAGCAGACAACGTTTCTTGTTTCAATAAAGCTTGTTTTTTGTCGACTTTTTATTACAGACAATCAATTTTTCCGGTCTTTCTACAAACACCAACGTCACATTTTACTGTAATTGCTCCATCGCCCCCTTCACTATTTCAATGCCCCCCATTCGCCTGTTTATTCGTCAGCGCCCCCCTGAAAGTTCACACCACCCCCCGAGGGGCGGTACCGCCCACTTTGAAAACCACTGGACTAAACTAATAGATCAAAGACTGCCTCTCGCACAGCTTGAGTTTTGGAGTAAAGTCTTGAAAGTAAAGTCCCAAAACATTAAAGTATCGAATATAATATATAAAGTGAAGTAACAAGTTAAGTCTTAAGAGACAATAAAACATAATAATAAAGGATAAAAAATCTATTTAAAAAAGCTGTAAAAACAGTATCAAGTGAAGGTTTAAAAAAAAAAAATATTCAGACATAGGCATTGTCATCATCATTGACTTGACAAAAAGCCTAATAGTCATCATACCCAGCTGCGAATGAGGAAATTGGATAGTGCTTCTCCACGACCCTTAGTTCGTCTGTTATTTCGTTCCCATTTGTGAATGCCCTTTTGCCTTCTAATAATTCTGCCAAGACTTTCTTTTGGGGGAAGATATCCAGCTGCATGTAAGGGAGAATCAGATGTGCAGCTCTGAATTATCTTGAGAAGTAGAGGCTTGTTTCCTCATGCTCTGCACTAACTACTTTGAGAGCAGCCACTGTTGGCATCTGGCGGGTGAGAATGTAGCAGTGAAACACCTCGTAGAACATCGTTCACTGTCTTAAGTGTGCCTCCACATTCTCCATTTTGGATTGGATTGGATAACTTTATTCATCCCGTATTCGGGAAATTTCTTTGTTGCAGTTGGAAGAGGGTGAGGATGCAGGAATAGGAAAGGCATTTTACACAAATAGGTAGTTAATAGTAAGTCAATAAATAAATACATGAATAAATATATAAATAAGTAACCGTGTTGCTGAGATATACATATTTCATACACATACATATATATAGACGCACATGTATACTATATGAGAATTCAGTAGGTCCTAACCCACAGCCTTTTTTTGGTTAAACAGCTGATGGGAGGAAGGATCTGCGGAAGCGCTCCTTCCTGCAGTGAGGGTACCGCAGTCTACTGCTAAAAGAGCTTCGAAGGGACTCCACCGACTCGTGCAGGGGGTGGGAGGTGCTGTCCATGATGGACCTCATCCTGGTCAGCATCCTCCGCTCTCCCACTTCCTCCACATAGTCCAAAGGACAGCCCAGAACAGAGCTGGCCCTCCTGATCAGCTTGTTCAGCCTGTTCCTGTCCCTGTCCGTGCTCCCACTTCCCCAACAGACCACTGCATAAAACACTGTAGATGCCACCACAGTGTCATAGAAAGTCCTCAACAGTGACCTGCACACTCCAAAGGACCGTAGACTCCTCAATAGGTAGAGGTGGCTCTGGCCCCTTCTGTACAGGGCATCTATGTTTGTGGACCAGTCTAGTTTGCTGTTGAGGTGAACACCCAGGTACTTCAAATTCTCCACGATTTCAATGTCTTTACCCTGGATGTTCACCTGAGTGGTCTGTTGAGGTGTCCTCCGAAAGTCAACAACCATTCGCATTTCCAATAGGTAATGCCTTCCTTGTTTTTGTCAACGGTATAAGCCAGTGGTGGACCGTCAGGGCCTGCAAGGCCTTCTCTGCTCGCCTAAAAAAATATCCTAATCACAGAACGATTTTAATTCTGTTTGGTCCATGAATACTTAAATAATTTCAAATAGTCCGTTTCTTTTCAATGCTTTTCCCCTGGTTGGGGTGCTTTGAGATTTTTTATGTGTCGCAGCTGTAGCTGCAGTAAAGGTTTTATAGCCATAAAATAGATTTTGATGGTTGGATTGATTCAGATATAGAATTGAAGGCATCACTTTCATGTTTACAGCCCGCCTCTGGTATAAGCATACCCATCGTGCAGTAACTTCCTTCCACCATGAAAGTGAGAGTGAACTCCATGGCCTTTAAGAAAATACACATTTTATAAAAAGAAAGCCGAAATTGTAAATATATTTTGTGTTAAATGAGTGCTCTTATTGATATTTTGATATTAGATATTGAATATAATTTTGAGAGCTGGTTTCAACAGTAGATATTTAGATATCAAACTCTCATGAATCAACAGTAGATATTTAGATATCAAACTCATGAATCAACAGTAGATATTTAGATATTAAACTCTCACTCATGAATGATTTCAACAGTAGATATTTAGATATCAAACTCATGAATCAGCAATAGATATTTAGATATCAAACTCGCATGAATCAACAGTAGATATTTGGATATTAAACTCATGAATGGTTTCAACAGTACATATTTAGATATACAACTCTCATGAATCAACAGTAAATATTTAGATATTAAACTCATGAATGGTTTCTACAGTAGATATTTAAATATTAAACTCTCATGAATCAACAGTGGATTTTTAGATATTAAACTCTCATGAATATAATTTTGAGAGCTGGTTTCAACAGTAGATATTTAGATATTAAATTCTCTCATGAATCAACAGTGAATATTTAGACATTAAACTCTCATGGATACAATTTTGAGAGCTGGTTTCAACAGTAGATATTTAGATATTACACTCTCATGAATATATTTTTGAGAGCTGGTTTCAACAGTAAACTGTCATAATTTGAACCTGTTCTACCAAAGTCCGGTGACCAAACATCTGGGTGACCAAACGTCCGGCATCCGCACTTTTGCTTTCTTTCCCTTTGCCGCCTCCGTCATACTCTGAGTGGGCTGACTAACCACAGAGGTCTCGAGATGTCCTCTGGGATATTGTAGGTGCGTTGGTAATCTGTTGTGATGGATATATCACATCTCCTTCCGAGAGTAATTAAATCTTGGTGACTGTAGAAAAGTTTGCCTCCCAGAAATAATAGTAAATAACTTATAGTAAATAACGATAAGATTGAGAAAACAAAACACCAAACTGGAGAGCATTGAGCTGCTGCACCCGTGCGCGCCGCTATCTTGGATATGGGTTCTTATTTATGTGATGGCACATTTGTTTTTATTATATAAGTTATGTATACATTGTAAATAGTTTTAGAAATGATTATACATTTAACGAGACATGTTTCAACTTTAAATGTTTGTACTTTTTTTAAAAATGGCTGTTCAGTTCAGTTATGATTAAGTGAAACTGCAGAGGTGAGGGCATCCAATCTTCCTGGGGAAATGACAAGATCGCCAATGAAGACAAATTATTTTGTATGGAGTTGGTTTTCAAAATGCTGACCTGTGAGGATTTTTCTCCCCAGTTTGGTGATTTGACTCACCCCTGAAAATGTGTGGTTCACACAAAAAAAACCCACTTATTTTTGAACATTTGATTTATTAATTTTAAGGAGGGGAAAAACTTTATCAGCGCTTTTCAATCATTTCTCTACAATGTATTTTGGGGGTTAGTTCAATTATTTTTCGCCCATCCCTCTATTAGTGGTTGGTTAAGGTCCCTATCCTCCCCAAATAAACATTGTATTGAATGTGAACACTTGTAATCTGTAATTATGCTATTCTGAAATATTTTTCTGGTGCTTTTACTTGATCCAAAGGAAGTGCAAACATGTTTGTACATTTGTTTAATCCTTTTGCTGTGTTGTTTCACAATACATTTTTTACTTGTTTATATTTGAATGTTGTGCAACAAAACAATTGCTTATTCGTGTTGCTGTATATATATTTTTGACCCAGCAGATTTGATCACTTTCTGTTAACCCACAATAAAGTCATAAAAGAACCAAACTTCATGAATGTTTTTTGTGTGACAAAGAAGTATCTGTTCCAATCACTCTATCAGAGAAAAATCATAGTTGTAGAAATAACTGGAAACTCAAGATACCCATGACATCACATTCTTCGCAAATGCATGTAAACTTTTGACCACAACTGTAAACACATACATATAGTATATGGCGGCCTGGTGCTGCGAGTGGTTAGTGCGTTGGCCTCAGCCCTGGCGCCTGTGTGGAGTCCGCATGTTCTTCCTGGGTCTTTGTGGGTTTCCTATGGGTACTCCTGTTTCCTCCCACATGCCAAAAACATACATGGTAGGTTGATTGGACACTCTAAATTTCCCCTGGGTATGGGTGTGAGTGTCCATGGTTGTCCGTTTCCTTGTGGCTTTCGATTGGCTGGCCACCAATTCAGGGTTTCTCCGGCCACTGACCTGAAATCAGCTGGGATGGCCTCCAGCATCCCCTGTGACACTGATGAGTATATCACTGTTCAGAAAATGAAATGAGGATAAAATGCAAAATTGAGTATAAAGCATGCTTAAAAAGCTTCTAACAAAAGGATAAGCATCCTTTAATTAATTAGTTTCATATTTCCCAAATGATCATTCACTATTGCAAGTCAGTGTGGAATAGTAAAGCACACATTAAAAAAAAGGAAAAACTTGAGTGGACAGGTGGGCTTTAGATGTAAAGAATATGCCAAGTGTGTTCCGCAGCATGAATTAATTGTTGCCACACCTAGGATTGACAGGTGGAGAGACAAGGTAATCAACCTTGAGGTGATCAATGGTGAAAGACCCTCTTAATGACCTTTTAAGATGCGCAAGAAAGTAAAATAGAGAAATTGCCACAACAACTAATAAAATAGACAGGAAATACAATACTCTATTGCAGGGGTAGAGAGCCTATGGCTCAGGAGCCATATGTGGCTATTTTGTTGAGTGTATATTATTCTCAAAATAATTCTGACTTTTTTCCTTTCAAAGTGGTGAAATGATTAATAAATACAAAATTCTTCATGTATTTTTACTTTTAAATTTTGAGTATGGCTTTCAAGGAAAAATGTTTGAAAATATGAATTCTTTAGGGCTCTCTTCTTCATAATGTCCCGACCCCTGCTCTATTGGCTAATTTAATACTCCACATTAATATTCCACATGCTGTATGAGTGCATCATGCATGTGCTGTAAGTGTCATAGCAGCAGAGTGGACGGTGAATGCAGCTATGCTGATCTGTCTCCTGACTTCGTTCCAGGCCTCTTCTTGGTCTGCCGAGTGCTTAATGTCAAACAGCGAGTCATAGATGCCGGGGAAAGACTCTCCTGCATATTTATTATGGCTGCTTGGCGCAAATACCACATGCCTGGAAAACAGGTGAGAATAGAGAACAACGTGACCGGACGTTTGGTCGCCGGCCAAATTTACTTAGATATTAAACAGTACTTGGATATTTAACAGTACTTGTATATTAAACAGTACTTGAATATTAAACAGTACTTGGATATTTAACAGTATTTAGATATTAAACAGTACTCAGATATCAAACTCTCTCATGATTATAGTTTTGAGAGCTGGCTTCAACAGTAAACTCTCTGTCACCATTTGACCGGCGACCAAAAAATGAAAGACCAAACGTCTGAGCACCGAGAACATAGTCAGAGGATATCATCAAAAAGTTTTGCATTTAATTGTGAGGGTAAAATGAAAGAGTGGCGCTAGGATGTGATAATTCATTCATTTTCCGGACCGCTTTATCCTTATACGATTTGTGGGAAATCCTGCAGCCTATTGCAGCTGACTTTGGGCACGAGGCAGGGGACACCCTCAATTTGTAGCTAGCCAATCGCAGGACACAAGTAGACAAACAACCATCAACGCTTAGCTTAGCTAGTGGCAATTTAAAGTGTTCAATCAGCCTACCATGCATGTCTTAGGAATGTGGGAGGAAACCAGAGTACCCAGAGAAAACCCACGCAAACCCTATCATGTGATGCTCAAAATATAAAAAACGGTCTTGATAAATGACCCCTTTAATAAGTGACACTGTATCACAGATACAATCCCCAGCGTCGTTTTGTGCATACAATATCCCGCTCAGTGGTGTGAAATACAGTACCTGTAGAAAGGTCTTCCAGGTAAGCCAAGGGGGTCTATAAAGGCCCTTTCCAGATACATGAGCTGATCGTTCATTGCACGTACCTGCAGAGGACTAAAACATACGTACGTGTATCTCAGTGCAAATGATGGGGAGGTTAGCCCACTACATTCATGGGACAATGTTTTTTACTCAGTTATCTCTCCAAGTTTAAAAATGTCTTACTTTGCTCTGTTCACATTTTGTAGACGTTCGTGAAACTCCCTTGCTGCAACAGTGAAGTTTTCAACTGCTGAAAACAAGGAGTCTGGAGAAGAAAAACAAATTGTTTGTCATTAATGCAGTCAGTAATCTTGAGAAAAGGCCGGTCTCATCTTACCAAATGACACTTGATATTTTTGCATCTCCTCTGGGTTCATATTTGCAATCTCTGCAATGTTGTGTGCATACTTGTCAAGGGAGATGGCGTACTGGGTTGCGTCGAGAGGAATGATCACAGAATCTGCCAACAGGAAGACGAGGCCGCCTCTTACTTGAGCTACAGCTCGGAGTCTCTTGAACGAGGGGTCGTAAAACTTGTCCACAACCTCAAAAGTTTCATACACAGTGTGATAGACGGGGTAGCTGCTGTATCGCTCGCTTTTCTACACAAACACACAAATATAGGACACTTTGTTCATATGCATGACATTAGCCCAACACGATCTATGTACAGTCTTCCCTCGTTTATTGCGACATCACTTATCGCAAATGCAGTTCTTTGCGATTATTTTCTGCTATAATTATTATTATTATTTTTTTAAGTTCATAAAAATGTGAAAATCCACGCTGAAACTTATAAGCGGAAGCCAATCCTCTGTCAAATTTTTGATTATCGCGGCCATGTCGGCTCTACATTAACCGCAATATTCGAGGGATTTCTGTTTTAATCTTGTTTCCATCACTCTTGTCCTTATTAGGGTGGCAGGTAAATTAGAAGCTATAACAGCTAAATTTTGTCACGTTGTGCAGGTGAGTGGGTTTTTAAAAGGGGGTGGACCCAATTGCAGGGAAACAAGGCCAGGAACGGTGGTGTACTAGGTTTAATTTAAAGACATCAATAGCAAAGTGCAGACAAGAGCAGGGAATGCAAACGTACAGAGGTGAACCAAAAGCTGGATAATCAAACATACCAGAGCAGGGGTGAGGACGCACACTAACACTGACGTGACATTGATTAAGATACATACCTAACACAGACGTGAAATTGACAAGGACGCAACAAGAAACGAACAAAGGGGACTACTATGAAGACCCGAATAATCATATGCCTACGATTATTTTTTCATCTCAAATTTTCGCATGCCTACGATTATTTTTTCAACTCAAATTTTCGCATGCCTACGATTCTTATTTGGGTGCCTACGATTATTAATTTTTGCCTCAATTAAGTCCGTGCAGCAGCAACAGTGTTCTATGTCATTAACTTTCTACGTGTAAAGCACACGTGCTGTTTTTACTAACGTACTAGTACTAGTAAGAACGTGCAATTGCCACTGGTAGAGTTGCAATATACATCGTTACAATGTATTGGTAGGCCAAATATATATGAGAGTTACATTATACGCAATTCATTGCAGCATTTATTTGCAACTGTAATACAACTTTGCAACACGATTATTCGTTGTCTTGCAGTATGTAATCGATCATCATGACTTTAATTTGTAGCTAATTGTGGAATTTAAACATTATTTTGTTTCTTGCTACTAATAAACTGTTGATTAAAATAATAATGATTGTCCTTGTCATGATTTTATAATAAATAATCCATCATAGCTTTAATTCTATGCATCAAATCTGTTTAGACACTAATTATCTCGTGCCTACTAATATTCATTATTTTTGGAATTTTCCACTGCCTACTATTATTAATTCATTTGGAATTTTCCACTCCCTACTATTATTCCAGTGCCTACTATTATTCGGGTCTTCATAGTAGATGGGTTAACGAGACATGGAGAATAAGTGGGTGACACACAAGACAGCAGCGAGGCTTAGACACATCGGAGAGGCAACAACACAAAACTCCAAAAGAACACAACCCGATTATAGTGTATCGTAAAAAACTACAGCAAAGTAAAGTCAACATTACTCTGTTTTTGGTGTATCTTGCCCTGCCTGCTGCAATTCCCAGACGAACAAAATAGGCTTCGAAATCACTCCCCGAGCCCAGCTTACTAATCCTACAGAACACAACACAAAAGGACCAATAGGATTCTTAATAAAATTTGAAATGACAATTGCATAGCTAAAGATGAATAATGGAATGTTTTTTTTCTTCTTTTTGATACAGTCTGAGGCATTCATAACCTACCTGGGAGCATCGCGGTCATTTGTCCAGTTGTCTCTCTTGTGCCAACTTTCATACAGGGAAACTCCTTCCTCATCTTGTTCTGGACTGGCAATCTGCAAGTGTGGAAAAGACAGGCGAACCATATTGTAACCAAATTGTAAGCAAATTCTAACCAAATTAGTGGCTAAAACACCACATTTTGTTATTTCTATTTACCCGTTTGGTGAGGTCATACACGAGTGTGTGTAGAGAGGGCGTACAGTCAACTCTGAGTGTATGCATACCTATAATAACAACAACAACAAAGAAACACCGCATCATGAAAGCAGTAGCTATTGGATACTAAAAAAAACTATTGAAGCACTCACCCTCTATGCCAGAGTCACCATTGATGTAGGCCACTGCTCTCTCTTGAAGGACTTTGGCATTGTCCTGTTGAACAATGAAGAGTTATACAGTGTATCAGTACTTTTTTCACCAAGATGTAAAATGCATTTTTGGTATACGCATTTGAAAAACGCAAAGCTGAGACAAGTAAAATGATAGGAAATTTCATACTTAGTATCCTCCAGTCTGAACAAGTTGCATATTTTCTTATGCACTGGTAAATGTGATTGTTTATGTAATTTTTATGATTTAAAAAAAAGCAACATGAACTTAAGTTACATTCATAATGCACAGCGTATGGAGAACACAACATTTTTGTTGTTGTATAAATACAGATACATACACTTTTCATTGATATAAACACATGCAATACGTGGATTAAATTTTTTGTTCTGGCAGTTGTGAAGTTTTTATTAATTTGATCATTCCTGGCCTGTCTAGACATCTTGTTCCTTTAGTTAAAAGAAAGGTGTTATATCCTGAGATTCTTTTATTTCAAAAGTCAGATCACAAATAAACCATTGAGAAGTGACCACTGAAACAGATCTGTGTTTTGTCTGCGTTCTGTCCAAAAAACTTTCAAAGCAAAGAAAAGAACACTAACGCTGGCTAGCAAACAGTCTGGAGTGTGGTCCGGCCAAAATCAGCTGGGCTAGGCTTCAAAACATTAAAAATTTGACAAGGATAAGTGGTGTTGAAAATGAATGGGTACATAATGTTTCGCAATTCCTTTGTACAGCTATTCTATAAGTTATGAGGTGTGTATTTCTATTACTATTTTATCACGTACCACTGCTCTAGTGTAACTGTTTACATCTTGTAATTTTACCTTAACTGAACTGCTTGTTGGGGAAAAAATATTTTTTTTTTTTACCTCTGCCCATTCTGTTGAGCCCAGCAGTCCAAATTCTTCTGCATCCCAGCTTGCAAATATTATTGTTCTTCTGGGCCTCCAGCCTGTTGACATATACAATTTAATTATGGTTCATTACTGACTCTTTGTCCTTTCAAAGACACCTGCACATACCTTTTTTGAGAAGCCTGCCAGCACTACGGACCGTTTCATGGACCAAAGCAGCTCCGGACATGGGATCAATTCCTCCGAAAACCCACGCATCCCGGTGTCCTCCCAGAATCACATACCTGTCTAGTCCCACACATGCCAGAAATATTACTGTCATAAACAGTCAATACTGTGTACAAATGATAGAGTTGTATTTTAACTGTTATAATTATGAAAACATAGCTAGCACATTTTGCCCAGTCAAATGGGTCCACGTTTGAATTTGGAAACTGTTCAAAAATGTCTTTGATATGATAAGTGGAATGGAAAATGTGCGTTTGAATGGCTGTTTGTCACTATCGTTGGGCTGTTTTCCTTTTTATACCCTTCAAAATATTACGAAAAATTATCCACACAAATGTCCTCACAACAGGATAACGCATGTCCACCTGCCAACAAGAAGTAATATATACTCCTTGTATTAGCGATGGCTCCGACATTCGAGCTGAGCGACGTTTTTCGATGACTTCTTTAGACAATTGTTCTATTTGGACACAGAAAATGAGGACTTTGATGGATTTTCGGGTGATGATGACGTGAGTACATTGTAAAATGGCTAAATAAGATACAACCGAACTCAGTTTTGCTTCCGTTGCCTTTTTAAAAACGTGTTTTTAGCATGTGTCCATATGTTTAAGCTGGTGTATGTTTTGCCATGCCTGGCTGTGCCTTTAACAGTTGTGCGTCCTGTGCGCGTGTCAAATACAGAAATAGCACTCGTTACTGACACTGCGCCTTTAAATGTGGTGCGCCATATAAACGTGAAAATATGGTATGTTATTTCATTGGTAGAGTGGTATAAATCACATGGTTCCAAAACCTGAAGTCAAATCAAAAGCCTTCATAGTCATCATACACAGCTGCATATAACGAAATTGGTGGTGGTACTCCGCAAAGTGTGTTTTCCCAGTAAAAAAACACAAATAAGAAATATAAAAATATAAAAAGTCACATCCTGGCAAGGTAAATTCTAAAACATCCCCAGTGCTAATTTACAGATGGTACCTGGTTCAAGAGCACCTCTTATCCTTCCGATGACATTGTAGATCTTCGTCACTTGATTGTTGGTGTGGATATTCATGCGTACCAACCTTTGAACAAGAACTTGAAAACTCAATTCAATTTACAAATTGTTGTAATTGCTCAAAGACTCATGCAGGAATGCATTTTCCCCTAACAAGAGACACAAGGTCTCCATTATGCCCCATTTGGATTCTTGCCACAAGCTCATTAGTCAGAAGCCAAATATGAAAACCCAAAGATAAACACATGGATAGTGGGATGGGGAAGGGAGAAGATTGTCCCTGAGGAAAAGAGTACACAAACCTTATACATTCAAGTACTTACTGGTTCTTGAAGTCATCGATAAACCCTGGACCGATTCTGTAGGATACATTTAAAGCTCCAATCCAGTGGTTTGGAGGAAGTTGCCCTCCCATATTCCTGTGAATGGTGATCGTTCATTTTTTATCATGATGAAATTAAAGGAAAATGAGTGTCATGATGTACTTCAGGAGGTGAAATGCGTCGTGGAAACCAATAGGATGCACAGGAATTTTTGGAAGTCCCACTCCCTTCTCAGGATTGGATCTGTAGGTATATTCTGAAAAATACAGTTTTCCCCATGCCTATCAAACATATGTACATTGGATAAAGTAAAGGGTTAGAAATCATTCGTTTTTTGGGGGGGGGAAGTGTTCTGTAGATAAAGTTCCGTTGTGTGTTTAGTCTCATATCCAAGTCTTCTCTCCTACTAGTTACTATTTTACTATGGCAGCATGATTGTTCCGCTAGCCCAGTATGTTACAACTTGAATGCAAATAAATAGTAAATAAGGATATCTATATACTAACCTTTAGCGGGGTAGCCAGGTGTGAGTGAATCTCCTGCTCCGTTTAGGTTCATAACATTTCCTCTTTGAACTCCACCACTTGGAAGGTTCCAACCTTCAGGATATGGCTACACACACCAAAGACAGCAGGAATTTAGTATGTTAATATATATACATTTTCAACTCCCCCTTAAACAAAAGTCCAATATGTCTTTGAACATGTCTGCCCTACAGCACACTTTTCACACATCATTGGCTACTTTTACTGAGGGGAGCAAAGTGTGACCCCCATAAAGACAACTTTTCTCTTTTCTTTCACAATGTACTCTGGGGGCCCAATTATTTCAATACAATAAAATGTTTAAAAAGTCCAATTTATATACAGCACACGATGAACCTTTTGAGGGACTTCAATATTCAACTGTAGGTTGTTTTTTGAAGCTTTCAGACTGTAAAATGCACAGTTAAGACTCATGCATATTACCTTGACTCCCTCAGCACTGTAATCAGCTGGATCAGAGAACAAAATAAGTCCCTTTGCGCCTGCCAACATGGCGTTTTTCACCTGAATAAAGGAAAAGAAACAGCAGATCCACACCATTAAATAAATAATAATAATAAATAAAATAAATAAATAAATATATATATATATATATATATATATATATATATTTTTATTTATTTTATTTATTATTATTTTTTTAACATATATATATATATATATATATATATATATATATATATATATATATATATATATATATATATATATATATATATATATATATATATATATATATATATATATATATATATATATATATATATATATATATATATATATATATATATATATATATATATATATATATATATATATATATATATATATATATATATATATATATATATATATATATATATATATATATATATATATATATATATATATATATATATATATATATATATATATATATATATATGTGTGTGTGTGTGTGTGTGTGTGCGCGTGTGTATGTACGTGGATTTGTACGTGTATATGTATTTGAGTAAAATGTATGACTTTATAGTGTATTTATTTATATTTTTAAAAAGGGACATCTAAAATACATTTGTAATGTATGTCCAAGGAAAATTATCATATTTAATATTCATTTATTCATTTTCAGAACCGCTTATCCTCACAAAGCCCGCCGGGTGTGCTGGAGACCCTCAATTGGTGACAGGCCACAAGGAGACGGACAACCATTAGATTTTCCAATCACCCTCCCATTTAGGTCTTTGGAATGTGGGAGGAAACCGGAATACCCAGAGATAACCAACACATGCCCCGGGGAGAACTCCACACAAGAGAACCAACCTGGATTTGAACCTAGGACCCCAGAGCTGTAAGGCCGACGTGCTAACCACTCAAGCCGCCGGGCTGCCATTTGGCAATCATTGTAAAGAGTATTTCTTACCTTATTGCCTCGGAATATCTTCCCATATCTGACAATGGCAATCTTCCCGGTCACATTAATTCCCATTTGCCTCTCTAATTGTAAAAAGTCTTCAGTGCGGCCATAGTTGACGTACACCAAGTCCCCCTGGAAATAAATAATTTTGCTTGCTTTTTGCCGTATCCTGTGTGACAATGTTGATTCTGTTCTAGTTTTTTTCATGCACCTCAGGTTGTCCTTTAGCAGAATAAGCATTGTAAGGAGGGACAATTTCTGCCACATCTTCATAACCCTCAGGAATGGGCTCAGCCAAGGAAGTGTTAAAAACCTTAAGAACAAATATTAAATCAAGTGGAGGTAATCTGGCACATACTTTACATTTGTAGAGAAGGATAGAAAAACATAATACAGTAATACCTTGTTTATTATGGTTAATGGGTTCTAGGCAAGGCCCTCAAGTGGCAAGTGAAATAAACTCAAATTGTGACTTGACTATTCCCTCTCATTTGATGTTTGCATTATTGTTTATGCTATATACCTTTCAGACATATTTGGCGGCTGCAAGTTGCGATAGTCAATCTATGAAGTTGTAAGGTATATCAAGAGTTGGGAAATTATGGCTCGTGAACCAGACATGTCTTCTTTAATGGTTTTATATGGCTCTGTGCTAACCTGTAAGCTAAAATATAGAACCCATTGGTAAGAGGGCTCATTCCCGAACGCACCAATAAGAGCCTCAAATTGGCAAATCACTGAGTTCATATGACTCGAGCTCGGCTATATCAGCCAATAGGAGCCTCGCATTAGTAGATCAATGTGGCGCCGACACTGACTTTAGTGCCGCTACATTGACCAATGGGAGCGACATTTCCTCAAATGCTCTTCTTTGACCAATGGGAACATCGCGTCGGCACATAACAATTTAAATGGCGCCGATACAAACTCTAGTCTCTAATTTTTTTCCATTAGAATCCCTTGTGTGCAGCATACACATTGATCCGAAACAGCGTAACAATACTATTAAAATATATATATTTTTAAAACTCAGTTGCTTTTACTTTGAAATTCGGGGTATGGCTCTCAAGAAACTACATTTAAAAATATGAGTTTTTGGCTCTCTTTGTCAAAAAGATTCCCGACCCCTTCTATATATGTTCACTACCTCATGGCCTTGTGTGTCAACTATTGCAATGTAATTGGGTTGGGATGCGTTGGGGTAGGACAGCAAGACATCATATGGCACCATCTCTACTGAATCCAAGCCAAATTTCTGCCACTCTTTCTGAATCTGAGCTGCATACTTCATGTTCTGCTCTGTGCCAGACAGGTGAGGGAGGCGTGTGAATTTCCTTGAAGGGCAGAAGTAAGACGAATCATACTTGCCTCATAACGATCACAATATTGTCAATGTCTCCTTACCTTAGATGTTCTCTAATTTGACCAGTTGACATTTCATCCAGAAAGTCTTGTATGTATTGAGTGGAAGCCTCGCTTGCATAGTTTGGGTGAGTGGGCTTTCCAAACCAACCTAAAGTGAGTACACAATATAAGTTGCACATTGGTAAATACAATACTGAGTACTTTTTAAATTATGATTACCGTATTTTTCAGATTATAAATCGCAGTTTTTTTTCATAGTTTGGCCAGGGGTGTGATTTACACACTGGTGCGACTTATGTGTGACATTATTAAAACATTATTATATAATTTCACGCGTTATTTTCACACTAAACCGCAAAAGGGCCCTCTAGACCTATGTTGATCATTTCAAAATTGCCGGTAATTTATAAGAACAACTGAAAAGGGCTGAACAAAAATTACACCAAAAAGAAAATCATATTCTGCAGAATACGAGCTGCAAATAGTCAATTATGCAGCCGAAAATTGTAATTGAGCAGCAGAAAGAAAGTTTAGAGTTAGAAATTTGTAATGGACTGGCGAAAAGCAGAGTTTACTCTTACTGAAATGAAGAAAACATAAAAAAAAAAGCTAATCACGGGCTAAACGCTAGGTGGCCGCAATTAGAGGGATGAGTTCGCGTATTGGCGCTTGAACAACTATTTCAATGTTCAATGCGTTCTGACTGGGAGAGTTAATAAACATTCGTTCATTTGTCCCTTCGCAAGTGACCAGAAAATGCCCTAAAATCAACAGTAAAATGATACAAAATACACAGGAAGTGACCCCGGAATGCCATAAAAACCCGAGTACCCAAAAACGAACAATGAAGTGACCCAAAATTAACTTTTTGTCCAATCTTGACAACAGACGTCAAACTCATTCAAGCTGGTAGAATCGAAAGTGAAAGCAAAGCATCTTCTACGCTATTTCTCCATACATTGCATTTTCATGTTATGCATTTAAGTACATCAGCAAAAACACCACTATAGAAACACACCATCTTAACTCCTCGACATTAAAATACAGATGCCGTCGCAGTAACTGAGAAATGTAATATGTATCAGACGAAATAAAACTTTTGCACGCACACACGAGCCCATCCCCATTGATCAAAAATGCCTTCTCTTTTAAAACGTTATTCGCGTGACCCACCTGCAATAAAACCTAAACAAAAAAAAGCTACCAAAACAAAAATCCACCTGAAAGGCACATAAAGAGACGCCTGGCTACATTTTGCCATGGTTTGTTGAAAAAAAAAATCAGCAAAACAAGAAAACACGCTTTAGCAATCAAGACAGGCATCAGGCAGGGCGACCCTCCCACGATCCGATTGGATAGAATGATGCGGGGGCGTGGCGAACTAGGAGTTTTTTGTTTCGTTTGTTTTTTGGCACAAGGTTTAAGTTCTCACATGGGTCGCGCGGGGTGCTGGAGCCTATCCCAAGCAACAGTAGTCACTCCCAGGGCACATGTAGACAAACAATCACGCTAAATTGCTTGTTTCTGAGATGTGGGCCAAAATCAGAGTACTACCCTGGGAAAACCCTCATATGGAAAGTGACAACATGTAAACTTTACACAGGAAGCTCAGAACCCACCATGGATTGAAGCCTCATTCTCAGAACCGTGGGCAGATGTGCTGGCAGATAATACATTCATTCATTCATTTTATGAACCGCTGTATCCTCACAAGGGTTGCAGGGGGTGCTGCGGCCTTTTGGGCAACCCTGAATCGGTGGCCACTCTAAACAACCCCGGTAGGCCAGACACCGATTGTGGCCCCCGTCTGGTGCCCGAAGTTATCTGGAATAGGCTCCTCCCCCTTGTGAGACTAAGCGAGCGGTTGGTTCAGAAAATGAATGAATTGTTTTTTTTCTGTGTGCGTGTGTACTAGACACGAGAGGGCGCTCATGTTCTTATGACTGACTTAACATGATGACTTACTTGGAAAAATACACATTTATTTGTATTGATTGGCCTACTATAGTAATGTATTCGGTCAGGGTGCAATAATACCGGTAGCAGGGCACAATGAGATGGGCATTTCACACTCATATCTGAGGGCAATTTAAAGTGTTTAACCAGCCTGCTTGCATGTTTTTGGGATGGGGGAGGAAACTGTAGTACCGGGAGAAATCTCACGCAAGCACGGGGAGAATGTGCAAACTCCACACAGACCTGGGATCGAACCAAGGACCCCAAACCTATGAGGCCCGCCAGGCAGCCTAGGAAAATAATCATTAAAAAAACAACTAAAGGGTGACAATTATTGAAATGGCTGAATCTACCAAAATATTTGTAACCAACGTGACCTCACGTGGGATGTTAACAGTTCTGGATGCCAGTTTACTAGTTTATTTGCGTACTTTATATTTGGGGCGGCCCAGCGACTGAGTGGTTAGCGTGTCTGCCTCACAGTGGGGGATCTGGGTTCAAATCCAGGTCGGTCCACCTGTGTAGAGTTTGCATGTTCTCTCTGGGCCTTTGTGGGTTTTCCCTGGGTACTCCAGTTTTCTCCCACATTCCTAAGACATGCATGGTAGGGTGATTGCATACTCTAAATTGCCCCTAGGTATGAGTGTGAGTGTCCACGGTTGTCTGTCTCCTTGTACCCTGCGATTGGCTGGCCACCGATTCAGGATGTCCCCTGCCTCTGGCCCGTATACAGCTTGGATTGGCTCCAACACCCCCGTGACTCTAATGAGGATAAAGAGGTTAGAAAAATGATACAAAGGGACTTTTAAATTTCTACATTAGCCACTTGACATCCAGGATTTTCACTGGATATGAAGCATATTGACTTGGCGCCCTCTTGTGGCCAAAAAGCAGTAATACTGATAGTAATCAGCGTTCTCCCTCTCTCTCCCTCTCGCTATCTTTTTCTATCTCTCTCTCTACACCCCCCGCCCACACCTCTCGTTTTTTTCTCTCTTGCACTCTCTCATGCAGGAGTTTTATCCAACTTGGGTCGAGGGAATGAGTTGTCTGGCTGGCAGGCTAGCTTACTGGAGCACTCTCCCGGCCACACACAAATGCACACACCCACACACATCTTGATACAGCCACTTTGACACGAAGGTCGGGGACATCATGGTCGTGTCGGCACGGAGCTGGCTCGCCAACGAGGGAGGAAAACATTTTCTCCTGGTAAGAAGAGAAAACCTTTGTCAACTTTTCCCAGTGTGATCACTTTGGATAAGATGTGAACGGTGTTTCTGTACGCATAGATGCTGTGGTTGGGAGCGAACACCTGGCTCTTTGTCAAAACTTTCCTGATGTACTCCAGAGGACAGCAGTATTACTACCTCTACAAGATGCTTGGGGTAAACCTTTCTTTTCCCACACAGGCTTGACTTACTTACCTTATCTACCTGAGATTCCTGTTTTTTTTTAAATCTCCTAAAATCAGTTTAGAAAATTATGTTTTATGTAGCCACTGTTGTACTTCATTTCCCATTTTGCCAGTGTGAATGGTTGTTTGTCTCTATGTATTCTGTGATTGGCTGTCGACCAGTCCTGTGTGCGGTCTGTCTTTCATGTAAAGTGTTCTTGGTAAGACTCCACCTGCGTGCAAACCTGAATCAGATACCGTATTCCACATATAAGACGCCCCTGTGTATAAGCCGCACCCTTAAAATTGCCTTAAAATCGTTGAATGTTACAATTTCTCGCGTTCATGCCGCCCGCTGATTCACAATTTTCACCTCCATATTCATGGTTTTAATAGTACAAATGTGTTACTTTGAAGGGAAATCTTGAGAAAAATAATTGCATGTGGTATTTCTGAGATACTGTATGAATCAAAAGCACATTATTATGGTCAATATCATCAGGAAGTTAACAATTCATTCAGTAATGGTTGTTTTCTTACCTCAAAACAGAAAATAACCATCAAATACTATATGTTAACTTGCCGACCTCAAAACAGAAAATAGCCATCAAATAGTAAAAGTTAATTTGCCGACATCTAGTGAAAAAGAGTATAGAAAGGCTCTGTCTTGTGCGCATATAAGCTGTATCCTTGATTCAGTCATATTTTTGTGTGTTAAAAATACGGCTTTTGTTCGAGAAAATACGGTAAGACTAAGATATGAATGGATTGATGGAAGACTATCAAGTGGACTGGAGTGTGTGAACAGACTGCAGTTTGCATACCAGGTCAATAGTTGGCCGCTAAGTCACTTTGTAAAGAAAAAACAAGATAGAGAGGGAATACAACTTGATTCCAATGAGTGGCTTTGGAAAAACTTGATGAGGAATTTCATTCATTCAAATTTGACACCAAGTACCACCTACAAAAATATCAGACTCTCCAGATACCATGAGAATGGCCAACACTAAACAACATTTCTTTTGTGTGTGGATCCGGTAGAAGAGTGGTTAACCTCTCAGCTTCACGGTTCTGGGGTCGAGTGTTCGATCCCAGGTGTGTCCTCACTGTGTGGAGTTTGGATGTTCTCCACTGACTTGTGTGGGTTTTCTCTAAAAATTCATGCTAGGCTTGCTGAACACTTAAAAGTTCTTCTAGGTGTGAGTGTGAAAGGAGTTTGCTCTCCTTGTGCTTGCTGCTTGGCTGGCCATCAATTTAGGTCATAGTTAGCTAGGATAGGCTTCAGTACCCCCCATAAAAAGAAAAACATTATTGACTATTTCTTATCTCACCTCATTTTCTAAACCGCTTCATCCTCATTAAGCTTGTGAGGGGTGCTGGAGCCAATCCCATCTGTCTTTGGGCCACAGGCAGTGGCCAGCCGATGGCAGGGCACAAGGAGACGGACAACCATGCACACTCACAACAATATCTTAGGGCAATTCAGAGTGTCCAATTACCTGACCATGCATGTTTTTTGGAATGCGGGAGGAAACCGGAGTACCTGGAGACAACCCACGTAGATCGGGGAAAACATAAAATCCGCACAGATGGACATGACCTGGATTTGAACTCAGGATCCCAGAGCCCTGAGGCCAAGAGACTAACCACTGGTCCACCGGGCCACCTTTTAATGAATTAAAAGATTACATAAATGAAACCGTCACCGAAGGCTAAGGATTCACAATAATCCCTCAAAAACATCATTCAATTTGTATGATTTTGATTTCAAAATGGAGTTTGGTGCCTGCCTAATTTGTGACCGGACGTTTGGTCGCTAGTCTTTTGGTCGCCGGTCTTTTGGTCGCCGATCCTTTGGTCCCCATTAGGGTTAGGATTAGGGTTAAGGTTAGGGTTTAATATCTAAGTACATTTGACAACCATAACCCTAACGTTGACCAACAGGGACCAAAGAGCGGCGGCCAAAAGACCAGCGACCAAACGTCCGAGCACCGCCTGGTTTGTCACTTGTATACCCCGCATAAGATATATAATGCAGTACTCAGTTTGAGGAAGAAGTTTTGTGAATTTAAATCTCATCCCAGATCAAACCCAGATAGTTTTCAAATACCCTAGTTTGGAATGATAACAAATCCAAGATGAGTGGACTATTGTTTTTTTTTTTTGTCTGCACACTCCTTATTGCAGGGAATTTTGCTAATCTTTCTGGTTATGAGTGCTATGAGCATGCATTTGTCGCCTGACACATTACTCTAAGTTTAGTTCCCATTCACATACCTGCAGTGTGATTTGTGGTGGTGGGTTGTGTGTCATGCTTGCATCTCTAATGGATCCGAGTGTGCGTTTGCGTGTGCATTACGAACCAAAGAGTGGCAAGCTTGGGCACACGTAGACACACACTGAGGTTGGAATTTGATGCTTGTAAGGCCATGTGAGCATTAGTGTAATTGTTGTCACAAGTTCATGACAGTGTGTTTTTGATGTATACGACAACGACGCACTACTAACATTGTCGGATCAGGTCAGGTCAAATGTTTGAAGTGACTTATAGTGTTTGTCTAGTTGGTGTAGTTTAAGCTCAATTTATGTTCCACATGACAGATGTTAGCGTCTCACCCTTTTTATGTTTTGACTTCAAAGGCATTTTTTACTTTCACATGTGCTAGAATCTTGAGCGTTTGTTGTTATTTCAGCATAGGCATGGACCTGCCAGTAGTCTCCCCATGGTAATCTTAGTAAAGAAAATATCATATATTTTATTGTCTGAGGGAGATTAAAGAAAACTTTAATTCATTCATTTTCTGAACCGCTTATCCTCACAAGGGTTGAAGGGGGTGCTGGAGCCTATCCCAGCTGACTTCGGGTCACCCTGAATCGCTAGCCAACTGATTGCACTGCACACGGAGATGGACAACACTTTACACTCAATTTAGAAATTAAAACACAAAAATAAAATGAAAATCAAAGTAGGATTTTTTGTGTAGAAGGTGAACAAATAAGATATGGCAGCAAGCACTGTGCGAGAGCTTTTCATGTACAGCCTGACTGGTGGGAAGTACAAGATAGGGGCAAGCACAGGCATGCCATTGGCTTTGACAGAATGCCTTGGCAGGGGGCTCAAGTTTGTGTGTGCGTGTGTGTACAAATCGGACATTCAGCACTCCCTGGCTACTACACTCTTTGACATTTATCCTTTAAATCAACTTATCCAATTCACTTGTATGGTGTACAAGACATCTGACATTTTTTTGTTTTATCACTTTTTATCAGGAACCATAAAAGAAAAAAAAAGTTCCAATCCCATAGACGTAAATTCAGGATCATCTTTTAATCTAAAATGTTCTTTTTCAAAGACTGGTCTCGTTGGGCTTACTTCTCTGATCTGTGCACCTCTGTGAGCTCCATTTGGTTCTCTGGTAACTCTTAATAAGAAGAGACAGCCCAAGCAGAGTACTCAGAGGCTGCTAAGAAATCAAATCAAAAGCCTTTATTGTCATCATACACAGCTGCAAATAACGAAATTGGTGGTGCTACTCCAAGCTTTTTAAAGTGTGTTTTCCCAGTAAAGACAAAAAAAAAAAAACATAAATAGTAGTATAAAAGTATAAAAAGTCGCTTCCCGGCTAGTTAAAATCTAAAATATTGCATAGTCTAAGACAGTGATTTTCAAACTTTTTTTGGCCACCGCCCCCTTCACCGCCGGGCCAAAATGCCAACGCCCCCCTCTTTACCCCTTTCCAACAAACGCTAGAACGACTATATTGCTAAATGTCACAAGAATTGGTTGATTCTTCAATCACAAACAGTTTGAAGACTAAAAAAAACAATTTTAATAAACAAAAATGGTTATCATTTATTCTTCACCTCGAATCATAAAAATTGATAGCTGATGCATTAAGCCGGTCGCTGTGCGCATACGTCTGTGGTTAAGCGTTGCCGGCGCGCTATTGTGTGCTCCTCTGCGGCTGACTGGATGGTGGTGGTTTCCCCAGTCGCCTGCATCGACGATAAACTCGCGACAATTAGTGATATACGGTATATGCGCGCTGCTCGTGAGCGCTCGAGCAGACAACGTTTCTTGTTTCAATAAAGCTTGTTTTTTTGTCGACTTTTTATTACAGACAATCAATTTTTCCGGTCTTTCTACAAACACCAACGTCACATTTTACTGTAATTGCTCCATCGCCCCCTTCACTATTTCAACGCCCCCCATTCGCCTGTTTATTCGTCAGCGCCCCCCTGAAAGTTCACACCACCCCCCGGGGGGCGGTACCGCCCACTTTGAAAACCACTGGTCTAAGATATTGCACATTGTTATTGCACACCCCGAAGTTATTGCACAGAAGGGATTGTGTCGTGCTAACGCAAGTTCACAGTCCTGATGGGTGTTGGAAAAAAACTGTCCTTAAGTCTATTTGTCCGTGCTTTGTGAGACCAGTAGTGCCTGCCAGAGGGCAGCAGCTGGAACAGGTTGTGACCAGGGTGGTATTGGTCCCTGACAATGTTCCTGGTTCTGCTGAGGTAGCGAGGGCTGGCAATGTCATCCAGTGAGGACAGAGAGCAGCCGATGATCTTCTGGGCAGTGTTGATCACCCTTTGCATGGCCTTTCTGTCTGCAGCCGTGCTTCCAGCGTACCACACTGTAATGCAGTATTCCAGGATGCTCTCCACAGTGGCTCTATAGAAGGTTACCAGAAGCTTAGTGTCCAAGTTGTTCCTCCTGAGTACCCACAGGAAATGGAGTTGCTTCTGTTCCTTCTTCACCACTGCTGTGGCGTTGGTAGACCAGGAGAGCTTGTTTGTGAGTAACGTGGACCCCCAGGAATTTATAGGACTGGACCCTGTCTATGCATATTCCATTTATGAGGAGTGGGGCCAGACCTGTGCTGCGTTTGCGAATGTCCAGGATTATTTCTTTAGTTTTCGTGGTGTTTAGTGTGAGATTGTTCACCAGACACCACGAAGACCTCATCTCTGTAGGCCGACTCAACGTCTCCTGAGATGAGTCTGACCACAGTGGTGTCATTGGCAAATTTGATGATGGAGTTAGACTGGTGGGTTGATGTATGGTTGTATGTGTACAGGGAGTACAGAAGAGGACTCAGTACACAGACTTGAGGGGAGCCAGTGCTCAGTGTAATGGAGGAAGGAAGGTGGGGACCAAGTCTAACAGTTTGTGGACGGTTGGTTAATTGGTTCTTAATACAGTAGCAGAAGGAAGAGGATAGTCCAAGGTGAGAGAGTTTGTCAGCCAGAATGTCCGGTATTATAGTGTTGAAGGCTGAGCTATAGTCAATGAAAAGCATGCCCATAAACATGCAGGCTTACTGAAAATCGATGTCAAAGCACAACCAAGGGTTGGCTTAAACTAGCCCTAATTACTGATCAGTGGCTGAATGGCCACATTACACAGTTGACGTCCTTCGTGTGACTCTTGAAATAGTTAGGTCAGGTGATCCTGTGCTTCAATGAATCTAATCCACACATCCACTAAACTATCCACTGTGTCTCTCCGAAGTCTGTCTGTAATCACTGCACATGAACCTTACTGTGTGTGTTTGTGTTTTTTTTTCCAGCTTGGTTTGTGCTTCAGCAGGGCCTCTGCATCCGTGCTGAACTTGAATTGCAGCTTGGTGCTGTTGCCCATGTGCCGATCTCTGCTTACGTTTGTTCGAGGAACACACATGGTAGGAAACGTCTTATTTGATGACTTAACATTCAAGTGCTGGTTTTAGAGGTTTTGACAATTTGTTTAAATTCTGACTGCATAATGCCCAGTTCAGGTGCTGCAACATATACGCAGGGATACCTTTGATGGTACTATGTATACAATGTATACTATGTTGCAACATGTATAAATGTAAATGAAAATATAATTCAATGATTTTAAAATCTTTCTCAACTATTGATGGGCAATATGACAATTTTAGGTTTTTGACAATCTCATAAAATTGAAAAATCGTTAATTTGTGTCTTTTGGTTCGGGAATGTACGGCTCATGAGCCATATCTGGCTCTTTTGACAAGCACACCTGGTTCTTGGGCAACTCCAAATTTAATTTAGTGTATTTAGTTTTTATGTTACCCAAGTGTCATATGTTGTTGTTCATTGTTTTTAGTATTTACATTCTTTGTGTATTTTGATCAGAATTGCTTTATTTCAATTGAAACCTGTTCAGAAAGTTTATTTAGCCTACAATGTGCTTTTTCTTTTGGGACTACATTTTAAATATGTCTTAAAGGAGGAAAATGGTCAGTAATGTGTACATTAGTAAAAAATTAAACAATATAAAAAATATTGATAAAATTCCAATCATAATTTATTAAAAAAGATAAGAAAATCATCTGATCTTTCTGCCTTATCGCCGACCCCTATTCTGGACCCTTATTTATTTGAAAATACTACCAATGGAAGATATTTACTTGCCAATTGGATATTTTACTATTCGGTAAATCTATTTTCAGGTTCTTGGGCAGGCATGACCGAAGTGAAATACTTTGATGAACAAGTTCCTTGTAAAATACTGACATTTTTTATTCGAAAGGAAAGCATATGCATACGAGTGCAATCCTTCAATCTTTTTATATGCATACGAGTGCAATCCTTCAATCTTTTTTGTTTTTACAAACCAATGAAACATTCAGAAACTCCTGAATTCATTCACACAAACATAATGATAAAAATCTAATAAAGGATACAGAACTATGTATGAATATCAGTATAGTGTTTGGTAGTGTTTCAGTGGTATGTAAGAACATTTTACGTGGTATGAGAGCATTTTAGTTGTGTTTTGAATGACATTTATTTCAGTATTATGCATAAAAGCTTTTTGGTAGTGTGTTTTTCAGAACGTTTCTGCAGTGTATGTAATCTTGAATTAATGTCCCTGACAGGCCATGCTCACTTAAACTTAGTGCTGTCTTTCATTCATCTCCCACTCAAGGTATCAAGCAGAAAAACTCGTCGACTACTAGACAAGAGCAAAACCTTCCATGTGGCCTGTGGGGTTGCCATATGTATATTCTCTGGTAAATATACTAAAATCAAAAGAATTATATCTAACTGTGTATGTGTTTCTTTATGCATGCTAGAACACTAATTTTGCAATACCAGCTGCATGCCCTCCATTTGGTTTCGTGTGTGTTCTCACATTTCAGACTGTGTTCTTGTGATTCTTCTTCCATGACATCAAGGGAACTTTTTTAGTTGCTTTTTTTCCAGATACAATTAGGTAGATTGGTTTTCTTTTGGTAATGTTTTTTTTCAATCAATCTGACGCACTCTGCTTAATAACCATTTTTATTTCACGCTTTGCTTTAGATAACCTACTGTATGTACTGTGTTTTCCCCACTCTTTAATTAAGATACCTTGAGGCAAAGACCTACCAATACTATTAGGCTTTCCAAAGTTAAAATTGCAATTGCAAAAGGATTAGAATTTTTAAACGCTTGCAGGATAGAATAGTTTGTTACCTTGGTCTCTTGTAATGGTTATTCTAATCTTATTTAGACTGATGTGTTCAATGTGGCGGGAGTTTCACAGTTTTCTTAGGCGGGTAGTGCTCAGTTTAACAAGTACGGTGCAGTAGAAAATTGGTTGATATAGCCCATTCATTTGTTCATTCATTCATCCATCTTCTATACCGCGCATCTTCGAAAGGGTTGCAGGGGTTGCTGGACCCTAAACTGGTCGCCAGTCAGCCATAGGGCATACATAGAGACAAACGACCATCCGCTCTCGCAATCATACCGGCACCAGCGGGAATCGAGTCCACGCCTGCCCTCACCGAAGTCAGACGCGTGGACGTAAATAGTTATCCAAAAAATAATGAATATCTGGAGTAAGATCAAGTGTTGTAAAGCCATTTAACAATAGAAAATACCAGAGCAACTCCAAATGGTAACAGGCTACTTTCCATTAAGCCACACAATTACAATTACTAAAATGAATTTTAACAATAAATCACTTACTTTTATGAAATTGTTTTACTTTGGGATTTTTTTCTTATTTTTATAAAACTATTTTAGTTTTTTATTTTACTTCGGTAACTACGAGGGGTGTATAATGCTACACATCTGGCGATTTTTTATCACGATTCACAGGTCACAATTCTATTTGATCATGATTAATCCTGTTACTTTAAGGCAATTATTGAGATTTTTGTATATCACTTTGGAAAAAAAAAACAAAATGTATGTTGTTTTATATTTAAACAACATGTAGCCCTTTTTTTAACTTCAAAATATGAGCTTTATCATTCCAGGTATATGAAGAACCACAAAAATAACCTATTCAAATGAGGTAGAACACTTGTTTTGTTTGAGTTTTACTGTCTACATCTTGAATAGATGTACAGTAATTCTTCGCCACTGCGCTGATGGGCTATCGCGGACAAATGTATAAGACAAATGTATATGAAAAGTTTATGGTGTGGGAACAATAATACAGATATGAAATGGGGGGGAAAAGGGAATTCAAAATTCAGATTTATAGTATTTCACTGGGCATTAAGGGAAAATGTTAAAATTAAAAATAGTAAAGAGGGTTTTAAAAGTATTATTTATAATAACACGATATAAACACTGTCCCTACATCGCAGATATTCCCCTATTGAAGTAGGCGTCAGAAACTTACTGTGGCAAAGAAGGTACCGTGTTTTCAGGACTATAAGGCGCAACGCATTATACGGCGCACCCTCAATGAATGACATTTTTTTCCATATATAAGGCGCACTGTATTATAAAGTGCACTGTATTATAAGGCGCACTGTATTATAAGGCGCCTTGTCTATTTTGGAGAAAATTTAAGACTTTTAAGTGCGCCTTATAGTCGTGAAAATACGGTAAATGCTATTGACTTCAAATGCTATTGACTTCTAGGTATGAAGCACTCACTACACAGTCACCTCTAGAGCCAGCCATTGTTGATGTTTTGTGCATTGTTGATTTTTTTTGTATAAAATCTTGCAGTGGGGGAGGAGCTATATGATGGAAGATTTTGTAAACTAAGATGGCATCTGCATATTTAACAGTATTGTTTCACTTCAGGCGTTTGTGTTTTTTTAATATCCGACAGTGGTGGTTTTTCGTTTTTGGTTTTCTGTTTTTTCCAAATATAAGGCGCACTGGATTATAAGGCGCACTGTCTATTTTGGAGAAAATTTAAGACTTTTAAGTGCGCCTTATAGTCGTGAAAATACGGTAGTAAAATTTAATATGGGAATTGAGTTGAAAACCATCATCCTCGTGCATTGGTCAACCCAGCTTATAGCATACTCCTTTGTGCAATTATTTTGACAGAATGCAAGACATGATGTCTGTGTTCTGCCAACTAGTGGATGGTTTATTTCCACCAACAGATAAATTCAGACAGTTTTTGAAGCAATATGAGAATTGTGCAACATAATATCGCGATATATTGCAGATTTCTTTTTCAAACACCTTTAATAAATGTAATAACCCAATAATCAGAGGACTAAGGTGGTCCTTGCCGATGTGTAAATAGACTGGTGTATAGACCATTTGGACATAACAAAAGCGTACATGACCAGGTCACAGATAAAGGATATCACAACATGATACTTGGATAATGATGCATGGTTATGTGGAGCTATTGCAGTATATTTACTGGACCAAAAGTCGGGCAGTTATAGTTCCTCCTAATAAAATCTGGACTCAGTATAGAATCAAACCCATAAGTGCACAGGGAATTCCTGCAACTAATTTCTTAAAACAGGTTCTGTAACACTATCTATGTCATCGTTCACCATGGTCTGCTGCCACATAAATATTTGAAATTTTTGTGATAACTGGAAGGAGGTCAATATTAAGAAGTTAAAAACAGATGTAGCAGTTAAAGTGGATTGCCCAGTGTAATGTCTGGTTATGTTACAACGAGTTTACAATATTTTATCCACTAAATGTGTGTATCAATGCAATTCAAGGATAGCATTCCATCACCAAGGTGCGAAAAGTGTCTCCTGCTGGCTTTAGGTAATGGTAGTTGTTTCAGTCTGGGAATGTTACACCATTGTTATACCTCACCATGGACACCTCCATTGTCATCCTGGACTCCCTTGGACAGTGCATTGAAGTTTACTATTAATATTTATATTGAAAATCCCCCCCAAAAGGCTGTTATCCTGTAATGTAGAGTCTAATGCAATTCCACACTTCTATAAACACCTTCAGAACTCCTAGAACAATTTGTTCCTTGATTTTCTGAACTTATAGAACAGTTTGTTCTTTGATTTTCTGCGGCAGCATATTCCCAGCCATCTTAATGTTATTGTTTACTGAGGTTAACTGATTTTACTGTGCGTCAATTTGTTTACGTTGCTCCATTAGTTATTTTTCCCATTTAAATCCAATTTTGAAGCAAAAAAAAAAAAAACAGACTTTCTGTTCAAAATAGCATCATATCTAAATCATCTCAGCTTTCTATACTTCAATTACATACACGTGCGCTTGAACACATACGTAAACACACAGAACTCCCTAAAGGCAAAATTCTTGCGTTCTTATAGACAAATTCCAAAGTTGTGAGACAAAAGACAATGAGAAGGAAAAGGAGGGTGAAACATGAGCGAGGAACCATACACCAAGGAAGTGTGGGGGAGGGGGTCGTGGGAGAGGATGTATGTTTCAGGAAAAAAAAGACCCTTGTGTCTCAGGATTACGCCCTCTAATACCATCAGCTGTTCAACGGCTGCGTGGTTAGGACGTGATGTCAGGGAATCGTGGCGTCTGTATGTGATTGTGTTTGAGTGAGTCAGGAGAATGTTTTGCTGACTCTGTGCTGAATGGACAAAGACAAGTGTGTTTTCATATCTGAGACGACTTCATTTTAACTTTTAAGTTATCTGTGTATGCGTAGGTGGGTGTATTTTTATAAAGCAAAGACACTCTCTGTACCCGCACTGACTTTGCGACTACGCCATTGCAAACGTTCTTCATGATTAACCTTATCTATATTTTCTTTCTAGTTGTCCATGTTTCTGCCCACTTGGTGAACGTTGTCAACTTCAGTAATCGGTACTCTGAAGACTTTCCCTCTCTTAACTTTGCTCGCTACAAAGGAGAGGTAAGGAACTAAAATAATCTGCACACCACTATTTTTGTTACAACACTAATTGCCACAATATGTGATGAAAAAGATGGCCTCAGCCACACTTTCTCCTTTTACACTCATTCATTCATCTTCCATACCGCGCATCCTTGAAAGGGTTGTGACGGTTGCTGGAGCCTAACCCAGCTGTCTTCAGGCAAAAGGCAGATTACACCCTAAACCAGTCGTCGTAAGGCAGCTAGAGACAGACAACCACTCACTCTCACATTGACGCTGCCACCCAGTGGGAATCGAACCCAGATAGCCCTCACCAGAGTCAGGCGGAAGAGCCACTCCACCATCGGGTGGTCTTTCTCCTTTTCACCTTTTTTTAAATTTCTCTTAAATGAACAGAAAATGACTAAAGGCATAACAAAATAACAACAGGATTAGGAATCAAGCATGGGGCAAAGTATCAAATTAAATGAGAACAGAAGACTTTTCGACACTTTGCGGCTTCAACATTTGCGGCCTCAGTACATTGCGTTTTTTACATTAAGTATAAAACAAATTGTTCATAAAATTGTCAAAATTCATGCTAAAACTCGTAAGCGAAAGACATTTCCCTAGTGGAAGATAGCCTGTCTTCTGTTTGCCACTAAGAAAATGGTGGAAGATGGGACTGTCACATCAAGAAAAAAAATGGCCGGCAGCGGGAGGTCATTTTTATACAAAAATAGGGCTTTTCTAAATGGTCGTTAGCCTCTTTTTGTTCAGAAATGCGAGCCATGTGCGACGCTACAGCTGACGCCGTGGCGCTTATTTGAAAATAGCGCTTGTTCGGCAAACTGGATGGCAGAAAGCCACGGGTAAGGTGGATTTTTTTCAGAAATGAAAGCCTGGGCGACCTTACGGCGGACACCGTGGTCCTAAATCAATAATAGAGCTCGCTCAGCGGACTACGAGAGCTTCGTGGTTGCGGAGCTGATATTGGAATTTCCCAGAAATGTTTTAAAGTAGATGGCCGAACCCCTATTATAACTACACTTTTTTTTCTTTCGTGCCTAGTCCTAGTAGCAAGGCTGGCTTCTGCCCACAAGTTTCATCATTAATTTTCAAATTTTTATGAACTTGAAAAAAAACAATTAAAAAAATAAAAAAAACATTAAAAAAATACATTAAAAAATAAAATACATTGAAAATAAAAAAAACATTAAAAAGTAAAAAAAACGTTGAAAAAAAAAATTCAAAAATAAAAAAAAACTTTCAAAAATAAAAAAACATTCAAAAATAAAAAAAACATTCAAAAATAAAAAAAACATTCAAAAATTTTAAAAAAAAAAGTAAAAATTAATAGCATAATAAAATCACGAGGAAGTGAAGTCGCCAAAATCGAGGGAAGACTATATTTCCTTGTGGCCTGCGGTTGGCGCACCACGAACTCAGGTTGTCCTCTGCCTTTTGCCCATCGTTGGCTGGGATAGGCTCTTTCACCCCCTCTTACCCTTGTGAGTATAAGCGGTACAGAAAATGAATGAACAAATACGTTTTTCTAAATATTATTTACATATTTTGACTGACTGTTTCCACAGGACCCAAAGTTAATCATTCTGACCACAGGTATGTCTACCTTTTCATCATGTCACATTTGTAACTTCTCTGAAAAGCCTTAATTGGGTGTTTGTTTGCATTTTAGTTCCAGGAATCACTGGTGTTCTATTGGTTGTCATCCTTTTTCTGATGTTCACATCTTCGTCTTACTGTGTACGGTAAGTGATCACATCGCAACATGAAACCTTTTCTTTTAAAAAACACTCCACATCCAGCTGTGCTGTGGCTGATGACTCACACTGCACGAGGGTAAATGAGAACAGTCGTCTGCTATAGAGCAAATCTCTACTAAGTGTTTTACTCACGCCGCTGTCATTAACCAGGTCACAGTGGGTCACTCGCTTTGTGTGGGTGTATCAGTGTATATTCTTTTTGCTGCCTTCAGCAAACGAAAAAGGGTTAAGAGGAATTTGCAGATGACTTAAAAGTACAGATAAGGGTCCGGATAAGTGGATAAAGCTTTTGGAATGATGCCACACAAACATGTTAAATTCATCTAGATCCCTCCACTGTTTTTAGTGTACTGCCTTAGTTTTATTCTAAATTGAAATTCTTGGTCAAACCTTGACTAAAATCTAAATTATAGTGTATAAATTAAACAAAAAAAACATTTTCTGCTCGGTAATAAAAACCTTTTGAAATGCAGTGATGAAATCATAGTGGGTGCCTTTTTGCAATGTGAATAAAGAACTTTGTAATCGTGACTTAAACTGACAGTGTGTAAGGATAAAAGAACAGTGGTTTCTAAAGTTTCTAAAGAAGATGAATTCAAAGCGGGGACATGAAGGTTTGAAATAGTTCATTGTCTGTAGTGTTTATGGGCCTAGGGGTCATTGTGTGTAATGACCCCTCTAATATTGACCCCTGATGTTTTGCTTACTCAGGCTTTAAGATGGAAGTCGTCACGTCTGCTTGTGAACAAACTCAACTCGTTTTCTTCTTTTGATCCTTTGGTTCTTTTTTTCATTGTGGCTTATTGACCCCTCAGAGTACCACCACCATCTTACAAAATACAACAATTGTTATTCAATGCACTTCCACCATCTCAAAGATTAAATCTGAAATTGGATCATTTCTGTTTGTATTTATTTCAGAATATACAACTATGAAATATTCTGGTACACACACAACCTCTTCATTATCTTCTACATCATCCTTATGGTACACATGGTCGGGTAAGTATCGATTAGTTTCGGACCTTTCAAAAATAGATTTGATGTAATGTGATTATGTAAAACTAACTAATCATCAATGCATCTCTCGAGAAGAGGTGCGCTAAAATATCAGACCAACATAGGGGACCATCCCCCAGGGTGCCTGCAAGCCAATAACAGCAGCCCAGAGCAGAAAGAGGAGGAGCTGGAGCAACGTAAGGAAGAGCGGATACGATGCAGGGCAGAGGCTCACTTCCAGCCTCATTGCCCCCAGGTCTGTGTTTGTGTGTGTCAAGTGTGGTGGAGGGAGTGAACCCTGTTTATTAGAGGTGCGGGGCTTTAGGGGAGGGGCAGCCATCTTTTTTTTTTTTTACATCAAGGTCTGTGCTTGTGAATGTACTTCCTCCTGTGTGTGATTATGTGTTTGCACATGGTCGTTAAGCAACAAGTCAGCTTGCTCCATAAAATCACTCTTAAAACTTCCTCAGGCTTCAGAGGAGCTGTGAGCAATTAGCTAGCAACAGGTAAACGCTAAAAGTAAGAATTGGTGACAGTATACACATTGTTTTCACATATGTCATCCATCCTTGTTGGCATTTGAATTTGGACAACAGCTGTTTCATTGGTTGATGGAAAGGCAAATTCATCATGAAGTGATTTTAGAGATGAATTTGCACTGTTTAAAATGTTGACACTGAAACATGATAATTCAAAAATATATACATAAATACATAAACTATATAAACTAAAAGATCCCCATTGTTTTTTTTAATACTTTTTAATGGTACTATAAAGTTATTTCTATGATTTTCTTTGATATACCGTGTTTTCACGACTATAAGGCGCACTTAAAAGTCTTAAACTTTCTCCAAAATAGACAGTGCGCCTTATAATCCAGTGCGCCTTATATATGGAAAAAAACAGAAAACCAAAAACGAAAAACCACCACTGTCGGATATTAAAAAAACAAAAACGCCTGAACTGAAACAATACTGTTAAATATGCAGATGCCATCTTAGTTTACAAAATCTTCCATCATATAGCTCCTCCCCCACTGCAAGATTTTATACAAAAAAAATCCAAAACATCAACAATGGCTGGCTCTAGAGGTGACTGTGTAGTGAGTGCTTCATACCTGGAAGTCAATAGCAATTACCATATTTTCACGACTATAAGGCACACTTAAAAGTCTTAAATTTTCTCCAAAATAGACAGTGCGCCTTACAATGCAGTGTGCCTTATAATACAGTGCGCCTTATAATACAGTGCGCCTTATAATGCAGTGTGCCTTATAATACAATGCGCCTTATAATACAGTGCGCCTTATAATACAGTGCACTTTATAATACAGTGCGCCTTATATATGGAAAAAATGTAATTCATTGAGGGTGCGCCTTATAGTCCTAAAAACACGGTACCTTCTTTGTCACAGTAAAAGTTTCTGACGCCTACTTCAATAGGGGAATAACTGCAATGTAGGGACAGTGTTTATATGGTGTTATCATAAATAATATTTGGACTTTTAAAACCCTCTTTACTATTTTTAATTTTAACATTCCCCCTTAGTGGCCAGTGAAATACTATAAATATGAATTTTGAATTCTCTTTTTCCCCATTTCATATCTGTATTATTGTTCCCACACCATAAACTTTACATATACATTTGTCTGATACATGTGTCTATACATAGTCCATCAGCGCAGTGGCGAAAGTCAATAGCAATTACCGTATTTTCACGACTATAAGGCGCACTTAAAAGTCTTAAATCGTCTCCAAAATAGACAGTGGGCCTTATAATACAGTGCGCCTTATAATACAGTGCGCCTTATAATACAGTGCGCCTTATAATACAGTGCGCCTTATAATACAGTGCGCCTTATAATACAGTGCACCTTATAATACAGTGCGCCTTATAATACAGTGCACCTTATAATATGGTGCGCTTTATATATGGAAAATGTCATTCATTGGGGGTGTGCCTTATAATGCGGTGCGCCTTATAGTCGTGAAAATACGGTACATGGAATTTGAAGATTTTCAGCTGGTTATGTGCCTTGAGATTTTTGCAATGCACAAAAGTATATGGGTGACCTAACAATAGCCTTTCTGGATAACTGACACATGTCTACTCTGCATGTGCGCATAGACATGGCTGTGGGTGTCTGGTCCTCTGTGTCTGTACTGTGCGGAGCGTCTGTATCGCTACATCCGGAGCAGTAATCCGGTTACCATTGTTAGTGTCATCAGGCATCCGTGTAATGTCATTGAGTTACGAATGCTCAAGAAGAATTTTAAAGCTCGCCCAGGGCAGGTAAGGTGAATTTTTTTTAGCTCTCCAAATGTTTAAAATCTCAGTTTATCCATTTCCTCTGGTTTTCATCTAATGGCAATTCCCCATTTTTTGTCTATCTATCTGAACTTGCAGTATATTGTTCTCAACTGTCCCGATGTCTCATCATTTGAGAACCATCCTTTCACGCTCACGGCGGTAAGGATGCAGACAACTAAAGCTTCTTCCAACACATTCCTGACATGTGACTTTTTAAAGACACACAAGTACGCCTATGTTCTCACTTAGGTATGTTGCCATAGCGTCTTATTTTGAAAAAAAAATAGAATGCTTTGCTGTAAACTGTAAGTGATTGACAGCAACAAATTCGTGTCATTGAGACTCCCAGATTATTGTTAGGGTTTTCCGAAACACACATTGCACTTGACTGGTGTACGATGGTAGAGAGAATTACTTTGACAAGGAGCAGACAAGCCCCTAAGGCCAGCATCTGTCAGGAATATTGGAAAAAACGAAAAACGTTGCGTCGGAGAACTATTGCATACGTTTTTAATTTTATTTTTCATAGGTCTACCGACCAATTTAGAATTTGTGACAACACTATATTTGTGCGTCTTTCTTTGTTCTTTCGTAATATTCACTGACTCCTTTGTAACTTTGCAGTGTCCTACAGCAAACAAGGAAACATTTGGTGTCCATCTTCGGGTAGTGGGAGACTGGACTGGTGAGTATACAATACATGCAATGTAGACACACCCCACATAAGCACACTTTTGAGATTAGTGCTTATTTTGCTGATATGCCTGGCCTTTTTTTCAATGTGGAAGATACGCATTATTTCCATAAAGAATGATAATTTTGTGTTTATACAGTTCTGGGGTCCTGGGTTTTGAACCCTCCTGTGTGGAGTTTGCATGTTCTCACCATATTGCGTGGGTTTTCTCTTGGTACTCCAGTTCCCTCCCACATTTCAAAAACACGCCGGGTAGGCTGGTACACTCTAAATTGCCCCTAGTTATGAGTGTGACCATGAATGATTGTCCATCTCCTCGTGCCCTGCAATTGGCCAAGCGCATCAGTAAATGAATGCATGAAATTTAGCTGGCCTCTCACTGTGTACATTGGAAAGAATAAAAAAAAGTGGTTTTCTGCAACACTAATGAGGATAAAGCGGTTCAGAAAATGAATGAATGGAATGAATGAAAAACTATTTGTTTTAGTTCTCACAGCTCTTTTAAACAAAGTTGTGTATAGGGAAAACCTCTGGTACTCTGGTTTCCTCCCACATCCCAAAACATGCAGGGTAGACTGGTTGAACACTTTAAATTGGTATGTGTGAGCATGAATGATTGCTCGTCTCCTTTTTGGCTGGCCACCGATTCAGAGTGTACTCTGCCTGGTGCCCATAGTTAGTTGGGATAGACCAAAGCACCCCCAATGACCCTAGTGAGGATAAGCAGTTCCAAAAATGAATGATTGAATGTATCCAGTGGGCCGGTAGAGTGAATGTTTAGTGCGTCGGCCTCACAGCTCTGGGTTCTAATCCAGGTCATATCCCACCTGTGTTCAGTTTGCAAGTTCTCCTCGGCATTGCGTGGGTTTCCTCCGGGTATTCTGGTTTCTTCCCACATTCCAACAACATGCATGGTACGTGTGATTGGACACTCCAAATTGCCCCTTGGTATGGATGTGAGTGTGCATGGTTGTCCAGCTTATTGAGTTATACATAGACTAGATGGAGCTGAGCTATAGGGAATTTTCATGCAATGATTGACCAACAATCATTCATATATAAGGCACATTGAATTACAAGGCTGCTTTTAAAAACACTCTTTTAGTTGTGCTTTATAGTGCACAAAATATGGTAGTTTAATTGCTCGTTTTATATATATATATATATATATATATATATATATATATATATATATATATATATATATATATAGTACCTGGGACAAGGCTGTTTCCTTTGGGAGACTGTGACGAATGCAAACTTGTGTTGTTTCCACATGCAATCTTGCTTTGAGAACACGAGAGGGGAAGTCAGTTTGCTTGCATTGGCTGTTTGTTGAATGGGCCTCAATGATATCAAAGTACCGCATAAGAAAACACACGAGAAACATATGATATTAAAAAAATACTGCAGATTACTACTTCCAAATCATGGCATTGTTTTTATATGCATTGTTACATTTCAATATTTAGTCTTTATGTTTATATGGGGATCAAAATAATTATTTTCCCATTATCCTCCTCAGAGCGCTTCAGGCAGCTGTTGCTTCCTGACATGAGGAGAGACTTGGACATACTCCCTGTGGTGCATCAGAGGAGATACCCCAAGTATGTATGTGTGTGTTGTGTGTGTGTGTTATGTGTGTGTGTGTTTGTGTGTGTGTGTGTGTGTATGTGTGTGTGTGTGAGCGGGGGAGAGAACAAGTTGAATTTGACAGATAATTTCTCATGAAAGCTTAAAATCACTGGCCTGACCTGACCAGTGACCCTCTGACACCACTGGCTTCCTGTTCCGAGTGTATGAGAGTCATACATACAAAGACAGAGGAAATGAATCTAGCAGCACAGTTAACTCATTCAATGCCAAATACTTTCTTTTTAATTTAATTTGCATTAGTGCGGGGATGCCTTGCAAGTTTTGGTTTTGCCCAATGTTTATAGTTGAGGAAAAGATGTTTTTGTTTATTTCCAAAAGTCAGGTAATGAACGGCAAGCGGCACGGTAGATGAGTGGTTACTGTGTAGTTTTCACAGTTCTAAGATTCTGAGTTCAATCCCAGGTCAATCCTCCTGTGTGGAGTTTGCATTTTCACCCTGGGCTTGAGTGGTTTTTTCTCTGGGTCCTCCCACATTTTAAAAACAGACATGATAGGCTGGTTGAACTCTCTTTATTGTCCCTAGGTATGAATGTGTGGGTGCTAGCTCCATTTAGTGTAAAAGATGAGAAATAAAATCAGAATGTAGGCTAGATTTAAGATGCTTTTGTAGGCTATATTCAAAGATATTTTCATAATTTCTTGCAGGCCAATAAACGTTCATTCACCTCTCCCATTTAAAATTGATTTGTCAGACAGTGAGTAAACAAGGAAGTGACCAAAAGATGCCCCCAAATTAAAGAGGACATTACCAAAAATCTACAGAAAGTGATTTCTTTAAATATGGCATTTTCTAGTTATAATAATGTATTTTATTGTTTTTTTTTACCAACTGTTTAACACCTGTTGCAGAAGTAAGGATTGTGTCGAAGCAAAGTAGAATTTTGGACACAGGCTGTTTATCTGAGCATGTGTACTTAACCCACGAATAGGAAGTCCAATTAATTGTGAGTGTGTTCACTTGTGTTGTACATTCATATTGTGTATGTTCAGGCTTTATGTTGATGGTCCGTTTGGAAGTGCTTCAGAGGAGGTTTTCAACTACGATGTCAGCCTTTGTGTTGCTGGTGGAATAGGTGTCACGCCGTTCGCCTGCATCCTAAATGCTCTGCTGTGAGTGTGTTCCTCTGACTAAATCACCTGAATGCTACAGATTTGGTTCATCTGTCATTTTGATTGTTGTGCTTGTCTCTCCTGCCCATTGTTGACCCAGTGACGAGTGGAAGAGGTTCAGGTTAAAGAGGTTATACTTTGTGTGGGTCTGCAGGGAGCTCCAGTCCTTCTACTGGTTCGCAGAGCTACTCTGTGCTCTCCATCATAAGGTTGGTTCCCTTTCACTTTCTAATGAAACTCATTGGTCCACCATAAGAGGCAGTTAAGTACCGTATTTTCACGACTATAAGGCACACTTAAAAGTCTTAAATTTTCTCCAAAATAGACAGTGAGCTTTATAATCCAATGTGCCTTATATATGGAAAAAACAGAAAACCAAAAACCAAAAACCACCACTGTTGGATATTAAAAAAACACAAACGCCTGAACTGAAACAATACTGTTAAATATGCATCATATAGCTCCTCCCCCACTGCAAGATTTTATACAAAAAAATCCAAAACATCAACAATGGCCGGCTCTAGAGGTGACTGTAGTGAATGCTACATACCTGGAAGTCAATAGCAATTACTGTATATTCACGACTATAAGGCGCACTTAAATTTTCTCCAAAATAGACAATGCGCCTTATAATACAGTGCGCCTTATATATGGAAAAATGTCATTCATTGAGGGTGCGCCTTATAATGCGGTGCGCCTTATAGTCGTGAAAATACGGTAGTTCAATTCCTTTGTAGACAGTCTTGTCCAATACTTGCCCCAAGCTGTTTGGACTTGCCCATGTTTATTTTTAGACAGGTTACTGAAAGTTTTCCGGGTCTTAAAAGTGAAGTTTACAAGGAGTCCTCGAGTTATGGATGAGTTATGTTCCTACCCTGGCAACATAAACAAATATCAGCGCTAGTCCCATTTTACCATTAAAATTTAAATTTACTTAAAGATAATTTGTAGAAATTTTTAGTTTGGCCAGGGTCTGAGTGGTTAGCGCGTTGGCCTCACAGCTCTGGGGTCGTGGTTTTAAATACAGGTCGGTACACCTGTATGGAGGTTGCATGTTCAAAACATCTTCATAAATGCCATTAGAATATGCACAAATTCAACTTAAATGTTATTTTATTTTACACATCTGTCCTAATCACTTGTCATGCTCGTTCTAATGACTTTACTGCTGATCATGTCACTTGAGATAATCACGTTTCCATTTATGTGCTATATTTTTCCATGATTTTGCTTTGATTTATTTAATAAGGGATAGCACATAATAATGAACATATATGTAAGATTGTAGCCGAGGGTTAATTTCCATTTATAGTCCATTGTGTAGGTTGAAGACAAACGATCACACATACTAGACCAGACAAACTACGGCCCGTGGGCCATATACGGCCCGTTAGGCTTTTTAATCCGGCCCGCCGACGTTGTCCAATTTTTCATTTTATTTATTTATTTATTACCCCAAGGTGGCACCGTCACGTGGAAGCCATTGGTTGTAGCTCTGTCCACTTTTATTTGTTTTTCGTGTTTTACAGCCCTTCTATCTTTTTTTCAAATTACATTTTAATATTTCTTAACACATTCCTTTTTACTTTACTTTGTACTTTATATGTTTTACTTTAATGATGAGTGATGAGTATGTTACTTTAGTCCTTTTTTTCTGTTTATATTTCATATGTACTGTTAACGGATGCAGTTTTTTATATGTATCGTATCTTGTGCCGACCTGGCTCTTTTTTCTTTGGGCCGATAATGCGATAATGGCAAAGATCCATCCGACACACAAACAAGCACTATGCACTAGTGAATCAAAAATGATGGCGCCTAAATGGCAGTCGTAGCACAGGCGTCGTAAAGTCAAAATGTTGCAGGTCAAAGTCATTGAAACTCGAGTACTCCCTGTATATTAAAACATACATGCGTATAAAACACGTATTATAAACACGTAAAAAAAAAAAATCGCATGTATAAAAATACTTGGAGTTCCTATCTCCCCATGAAGTGTACAATCAAACAACTATACAAATGTTTACTCCTCTTTAAAAATCTTTCTTTGAGCACACTCATGGAGTTATTAAAGCTTTGGATTTTGCAGCGAGCATTGGTCATGAACCATTTTCAAAAATCCTAATATAAAATAGGTGATTCAAAAACAACTATTGTTGTAAATCGGATCCGTATCGGCCTGTTTAAAAATGAAACTTGACCACTGCCACTATTTTCCTGTGGACCACAGTTTCTATTGAGGGAACATATCAGTCATGACAGTACCGCCACCTTATGGTGGGTGATGGATATAACACAAGGTATTATAAATGTCTCTTGGTAAATAAACGTGTAAATTGTCCCTTTTTCTCGTCCTTTAGTTATGGCATGAAAACAGGCCTGACTACTTTAACTTGAAACTGTACCTCAGTAAGGCGGACAACCTACAAGTAAGCAACCCACTTACTATATACACAGACACACACATAACACATTTAAATATACAGACCTACCTCTACTTACGAAATTAATTGGTTCCAGAACTTTTTTGTAACTTGAAAATTTCGTAAGTAGAGCAGTACTTTGTATGTAAATTCTCCAACTCGTTCGATGGTCCACACACAACTGCCAACCAAACCATTTAAAAATGATGGGTGCTCGTTATTGTTCCAACTGATCCAGCACAGACACTTTGACCAATGAGATTTCTGCAATAAACAACAAGCACCTGATTGCAATCTGCTGATTGCACTTGTAGGACACCCAATTGGTGAGTAGGTGTCCTCTTTCTGGGTTGGAATGAAAACCCGCACCCACTGCGGTCCTTTATGGAATAGTTGTGAGACCACCTGTTCTAAAGTGAGAATCAATGCATCCGCGACAATATTTTCAAAATATAATAACGGGGCGGCCCCGTGGAGCAAATGGTTAGTGTGTCTGCCTCACGGCTGTGGGGTCCTGGGTTCAAATCTAAGTTGGTCCATGTGTGGAGTTTGCATGTTCTTGTCCCATGCGATTGGCTGGCCACTGATATAGAGTATATATATATTTTTATATATATTTATATATATTTTTTTATATATTTTTATATATATATATATATATATATATATATATATATATATATATATATATATATATATATATATATATATATATATATATATATATATATATATATATATATATATATATATATATATATATATATATATATATATGTGTGTATATATGTGTATATGTATGTGTATGTGTATTTGTATGTGTATGTGTATGTGTATGTGTATATGTATATGTATATGTGTATGTGTATGTATATGTATATGTATATGTATATGTATATGTATATGTATATGTATATGTATATGTATATGTATATGTATGTGTATGTGTATATGTATGTGTATATGTATGTGTATGTGTATGTGTATATATATGTATGTGTATATATGTATGTGTATATATGTATGTGTATATATGTATGTGTATATATGTATATATATATATATATATATATATATATATATATATATATATATATATATATATATATGTATATATATATATATATATATATATATATATATATATATATATATATATATATATATATATATGTATATGTATATATGTATATATGTATATATATATATATATATATATATATATATATATATATATATATATATATATATATATATATATATATATATATATATATATATATATATATATATATATATATATATATATATATATATATATATATATATATATATATATATATATATATATATATATCTATATATATATCTATATCTATATATATATATCTATATCTATATCTATATCTATATCTATATATATATATATATATATATATATATATATATATATATATATATATATATATATATATATATATATATATATATATATATATATATATATATATATATATATATATATATATATATATATATATATATATATATATATATATATATATATATACATACTTTATCATCCTAGCTTGTAGCTTGTATAAACACTTGAATATGAACCAAGATGTACCTACTGATATTCATTTACTTTTTTCATAAGCACATATCTGAGGATAAGTACCATCCACTTGCGTCGCGGCTACAGGTGGGACGACCCAAGTGGGAGTTAATATTGGAGGACATTGGAAGGACAAACAAGCAGTGAGTAGGAAAAATTATCACTCCTTAATAGCATGCTTAAAACAATCACCTTGTCTTCTTGTTACTTTTCAGTAAGCGAGTGGGAGTCTTTTGCTGTGGACCAAAAGGCATTTCTAGGACACTTCACAGGCTTTGTAACTCGTCTCAATTCCCTGGAACAACTTTTGAATTTAACAAAGAGTCCTTCAGATGATCGGGCTTCATTGAGAAGAGCCTATCTGATTTGAGTTGCATCTAGACATGGCAATTCCATTGGCTATATGGAATATAGCCATTTTTACAAGAGACTGTCAGAAAGGCCAAACAGAAGTTTCTGTACTGGGATTATTTTCTGAACTCTCATTATGAACCACAATGAAGGTCCTTCATTTTGGAAATTTCCTTTGGATTTTGCTTTGGATTATGGAGGGATTGAATAGACATGTGACCGCCACAATGACATTTTGATGAGCGTAACATAAAGGGAAGATAATCAATCACTCAGGAGAACAGTGTTGACAATATGAAGAAATATCGTTCAATCAGGCTATGATAGGATCTAATTTAATTTGTTTTTTTTTTTTACACTTGATATGTATATCAAAATAATTTTGTACATGTGGGGGAAAAAGTACATGGTGGCTTTAGACAGGCGAGTAACGTAACATAATGGCAAAAGAAAGAAGTACTGATTTCAATAGTGTTTATTAATTGATATTATTATTAAAGCTTTTTTAATTTCAAGTTCTGGGGTAGGATTGAAAATGCTGTATTAGTTTCGGCGACCCTCTCAAGCATTTTTTACCTGCGGCAGTTTTTGGATTGAAAAAATGTCAAGTTACACCACCAGCAGAAAATCTACTTATTTAAAACTGTCACCTGAATAAAGTCCAAAAATTATCAGCAGGAATCAAACACACACACACACAAATTATTTAAACTATATTTCATACCAACCTCACCTCGCCAAAAGTTGATGTCCGCGGAGCCAAAACAACTTCCTTTATCAAGTAGTTAATTAATGATTACTTTTAATTCTAATAATTTAATATTTTTTTTCTCCTTCAGTTTTGTGGTCACATGGCCTTTACCTCGCCAAAAGTTAATGCCAGTGAAACTACTTCTGGTTCATACAACATTAAAAATAAGCAACACATTAAAAATAAGCAACAAAACAATAATATTCTTGTAATATTATGATTTGAATCTTGTATTAATACAATATGGATTTATTCTTAGGAATATTTCAAATTTAATCTAATAATATTAACATTTTTCTTTCAGTATTACAGTGTAAGGCTTCTTGGGAGGTATAATTTCCTGTGGTAAACTTGACCTTCCTTCCCGGCGCACCAATGTGCAGTGGCACAGTAGTTGGGAAACGCCGGTCGAGGCATGATCATATTTTCACAAATGCACACATAGGGCACATGTTAAAGTTTAAAATGTACTACAAAGTGGATGGCTTTTGGTCCTGGTAGAACGGGTATTACATCTCCCAAAATAACAGGCACGGAAGGAACTATTTCAGCGGTGCAGGGCACATTTACACAGGGATTTTTGGCCATTATATTCATTTTAAGACATCATTAAATAATTTTCTCAAATTTTTGTGTTTCTCACATCTTTCATACAAAGTTGGGACACTTTCATCAATTTTAAACGGTTTAGTTGACAGTTGAGTGAGGACCGTGGAACAAATTAGAGAACTTACATATAAAGTACTGCTCTACTTACGAAACCTTCAAGTTCCGAAAAAAGGTTTTTGAAGTATATAGTATACAGTTGTGGTCAAAAGTATACATACACTTGTGAAGAAACATAATGTCATGGCTCTCCTGAGTTTCCAGTTATTTCCACAACTCTGATTTTTCTCTGATAGAGTGATTGGAACAGATACTTCTTTCTCACAAAAAAACATTCATGAAGTTTGGTTCTTTTATGGCTTTATTATGGGTGAACTGAAAAAAAGTGAAAAAAATGCCTAGGGAGAATTTGGAAAATCCATAGCTCAGCAAAACTTGAATTATTGGATGTTTTTTTAAGGAATTATCATGAATCCTTCTCCTTTGATGGGGGTTTCATTCATATAATTATTTATTCCGAATCTGTTCTAATCATATCAAATCTCATTATTAAACATGGGGCAGGAAAATAGTGAATTGAAAGTGAACAGGGTGAAAACTTGTGATGTTTCCTTATAAATAGGTGGTGCATCTTATTGAATTTGTTTTGAAAATGTTGTATTTGCTGGATCAGTTGCAACAAATACCTGCACCCACAGCGGCCCCCAATGACCGTTTTGCCCACCCCTGGTCTAGTGTGTGACACTATGAAGCTGTTTCCATTCATGCATAATTATTGGCATGTGGGGGGAATCCAGAGTACCTAAATAAAGCCCACGCAGACACCGGATAAGGACAGGGATACGCTACAGGAAACCCTTGATCTCGGATCTATGAGGCAGGCTATCCATTCATCAACGTGTTTAAGGTTTGAAAAATTGGTCAATAGGTAATTTTGTCTTGCTATTGTCAAATTGTTATGACAGAGAATTGTCACCTTGGCAATAAAAGTGACAATTTATGTGTCAAATTGTCATGACAGAAACTGTCAACTTACTGTCAAATGTGACATATTTCACATATGAAGTTGTCATGATCACGACAGCAAAAGTGTCTTCATTTACCCGATCAATTGTCAGGAAGCAAACTGCTAAAATATCTTTATTACACTAGTAATGGATCTGTGTAATTTGTGAATAACGTTAGACAATGTTCAATTCATCTCATTCATGCGGGGAAAAAATATTTGGAGTTTCAAAATTCGAATTGAATGAACTAATAGAAGGACCACAGAGCAAAATTGGATAAGATCAGATTTTAATGCAGCAACTGACATATATCACATTTCATGTTCTGATGAAAGATCATCTGCATTATGATCCCATAGCACCAGTGTTTTTTCATTGTGTATATTGTCGAATGGTCAAATCACATTCATAAGAATTCTTCTCAAATGAATTCCACCTCGTTGTTCACAAAATTAATGAGAATCGGTGGACCCAAATCACCAATTTACATTATGACTATATACTGTATCAATAAATTATTGGGGATATATAGGACAGTGAACCATTATAGAAGTAATTTTACTTAAATGACTACGTTCACACTCCAGATCTTTTATTTGCCTTTACTTTGTTTTATACTCGCCAAATATTTATTAGTTGTGACACTCTACTCTAAATCTGCAACTAAATCCATTTCTTCAGCTCCTTTGGCCATTGTGGTTTTGCAAAACCACTATTAAATCAGCACAGCAACATTTTTGCTTGTGCGGCTCGCTACAAATGCAGATTGCTAGCGCTAAGTAGTACATACTCTCACTATCCAATCACAGCGGGAAACGCGGACATTTCCGCATAAGCACAACAAGGGGCACAGCAATCATACGAAACTGACAGATAATTCAGAATTGACAATGGTATTAATGGACATACTATAATTAACATCAGTCTATGATTCAGATATATTTTTCATGCAAGCACAGAAGGCATTGCAGGCCCTTATGGCCCACCACTGGTTAAAAAGAATAGCTGTCATTCTAATTACTTACCGTATTTTCTCGCATATTGACCCCGCATATAAGCTGTACCCATAAAATGGCCTTAAAATCGTTTAATTTTACGATTTCTCTCCTATAAGACGCCCCGTGATTCACAGTTTTCCTCTCCATATTCATTGTTTTAATAGGGAGTACAAATGTTTTACTTTGAAGGGAAAATCTTCAAAAAAAAACATTGTACGTGGTATTTCTGAAATACTGTGTGGATCGAAAAGATCGTCTGCTCGATTGCACATTCCAAAAGGGCGTTTCCTGCAGGTGGCCTAAGTCAAAAAGGAAGTCACATGAGCAGTACAACCAGGAAATGTGTCCGTAGGGGTCTAGTTTTTACCAAGTCCCTTGTGCAATAATAGCAGGAGATACAGATTACGCAGGTATCAAGGCTGATGGTTCAATGATCGACCGCAAGACCTTCGATCAGCCTCAACAACTATTGGTATGCGCTGACATGGTAGACACAACAAACATGTATCAAGGCTACTCACATCTGGCCAATCAGAGCACATTTAACTACTAGTAAGATGGCGGCGCCCTAAGCGAGCAATGGCAGGCACAACAAATAATGAGTTTTTTCAAGTTTTATACAAGATATGTTTTATTTCTTCTTGAATTTCATTTATAGACATAAAAATGTATTTTGTTGTCAGTTGATCTTCTCTCCATTTTGAAATAAATGACCGTATCGGCCACATTGTCTTGCGTTACGGCGTTTCTCTTTGTCACCTCACAGTTTTGTGCACGTCAAGTTTAATTTGTGCGCATATAAGCCGTGCACTAGATTCAGTCATCATTTTTTATTACAAATATGCTGCATATGCGAGAAAATATGGGGAATGTTGGAGCTAGAAAATTCAGAAAAATGTCAAAACTACTTTTTAATTTCTTGCTTTAGGGGAAATGCAACTACTAGTGATACAAGATGATTCAATTATACCAGATTTTATGCTATCAATAATGTTGCCCAAACTCGCTTTATCATGAAATTGGAGAATCCCATCCCTATTTTCAAACTGTTTTTTTTACACATGATGCAAAACATGTGATTCAGGTTCACCGACTCATTTTCCAAACAATATTTTGTGAATAATTAATAGAGCAAAATTACCCTCCATTGTTACTCCCGATTGTGTGTGTGAGTTACAGAGTAGTTTGATACGAAGCTGAGCCTTCCTCTGAGCTGCTCTGGAGAAGAGGCTGTCGTTCTCCAAAAATGGAAGCTCTCTTCCTCCTCTGGTTTCGTCTCCACTTTCTTCTGGCAACGACCACCACGACCACAATAATTGCTGTGATCAACCCACCCACGATACCGGCTCCCAGCAGCCACTGCCAAATCTCCTGAGCCTGCTGGAGGTAAGGTGTCAGGATTTCTTGTACAAATCTCTGGCCTGCAAAGGAGAAAAACAGCATGAAACTAATTTATATCGACGAGAATGTAAAA